>NC_052332.1:33610249-33910249 GCF_016432855.1 Salvelinus namaycush | reverse complement strand
GGATTTCACCATGTCAATGGTGACTTTAAAACAGTTCCATAGTTTAATGGTTGTGATAGGAGAAAACTGAGATGGAGCAACATTGTCGTTACTCCACAATACTAATCTAATTGATAGAGTGATAAAAAGAAAGCCTGTACAGACTAAAAATATTCCAAAACATGCAGGTGCTAAAGTAATTCTGCAAAAAAATGTGGCAAAGTAATTCACTTTTTGTCCTGAATTCAAAGTGTTATGTTTGTGGCAAATCCAATACAACACATTACTGAGTACCACTCTTCATATTTTGATGCATAGTGGTGGCTGCATCATGTTATGGGTATGCTTGTAGTCGTTAAGGACTGGGGAGTTTTTCAGGATGAAAAAGAAATGGAATGGAGTTAAGCACAGGCAAATCCTAAAGGAAAACCTGGTTCAGTCTGTTTTCCACCAGACACTGGGTGATGAATTCACCTTTCAGCAGGACAATAACCTAAAACACAAGGACAAATCTACACTGGAGTTGCTTACCAAGAACACGGTGAATGTGTCTGAGTGGCCGAGTTACAGTTTTGACTTAAATCTGCTTGAAAATCTATGGTCAAGACTTGAAATGGTTTTCTAGCAATGAACAACAACCTTGAAGAATTTTGAATAAAAAAAATAATAATAATTGGCAAATATTGTACAATCCAGGTGTGCAAAGCTCTTAGAGACTTATCCAGAAAGACTCACAGTGTGTAATCACTGCAAAAGGTGATTCTAACATGTATTGACTCAGGGGTGTGAATACTTATGTAAATAAGATATTTCTGTATTTAATTTTCAATAAATGTGCAGACATTTCTAAAAGCATGCTTTAACCTTTTCATTATGAGATGGGTGAGAAAAAAAAATATTTCATTAATTTTGAATTCAAGCTGTAACAAACACAACAAATGTGGAATAAGTCAAGGGGTATGAATGCTTTCTAAAGGCACTGTATCATTAATTTATAAGTCAAAAAATGTATGTAGAAATTAATGATTCTAGCTTTAATCATCAAGAAAGACAGGAAATATAGTTATGTGAACTGAAATAAAATAGACTGGCCCAGCCAAGGTAAAGCTGCTGTTTTCTGTGTCAGATTTCTCATCCCACACTTAAATCAAGACCAGACCCCACTGGATTTGGCCCCAAGTCAAATAATACATTAATAATTCCATTGGTAATAATATTACTAATGTTAATATAAAATAATAGTCTATCTTATTTCTAAATGTGATACAGTACTAACATAGATTTGATTATATTAACAGGGATATTTTGCAGGTGGGAAATAATTGGATAATTGTTTTATTTTCGAGGTTCAGCAGGGAAGGGCAACCACTTTAGAAAAGGATACCGAACTGCCTTCCATCAAGCCTGATTACAAGCCAGATTTTCCCCCTGCTTCAGTCCTGGCCCTCGCCGCCAACAGACTGAAGGCAGGACCCCCACCTAACAGGTAAACATGTAAGAGGGATTCAGACTGTTAAACAGCCATCACTAACAGAGAGAGGCTGCTGCCTACATACAGACTTGAAATCATTTGCCACTTTAATAAATGGATCACTAGTCACTTTAATAATGGCACTTTAATAATGTTTACATATCTTGCATTACTCATCTCATATGTATATACTGTATTTTATACCATCTATTGCATCTTGTCTATGCCGCTCTGTCATTGCTCATCGATATATTTCTATGTAAACTCAGCAAAAAAAGAAACGTCCCTTTTTCAGGACCCTGTCTTTCAAAGATAGTTCGTAAAAATCCAAATAACTTTACAGATCTTCATTGTAAAGGGTTTAAACACTGTTTCCCATGCTTGTTCAATGAACCATAAACAATTAATGAACATGCACCTGTGGAACAGTCGTTAAGACACTAACAGCTTAGAGACGGTAGGAAATTAAGGTCACAGTTATGAAAACTTAGGAAACTAAAGAGGCCTTTCTACTGACTCTGAAAAACACCAAAAGAAAGATACCCAGAGTCCCTGCTCATCAGCGTGAACGTGCCTTAAGCATGCTGCAAGGAGGCATGAGGACTGCAGATGTGGCCAAGGCAATAAATTGCAATGTCCGTACTGTGAGACAGCGCTACAGGGAGACAGAACGGACAGCTGATCGTCCTCGCAGTGGCAGACCACGTGTAACAACACCTGCACAGGATCGGTACATCCAAACATCACACCTGCGGGACAGGTACAGGATGGCAACAACAACTGCCCAAGTTACACCAGGAACGCACAATCCCTCCATCAGTGCTCAGACTGTCCGCAATAGGCTGAGAGAGGCTGAACTGAGGGCTTGTAGGCCTGTTATAAGGCATGTCCTCACCAGACATCACTGGCAACAACGTTGCCTATGGGCACAAACCCACCGTGCTGGACAAGACTGGCAAAAAGTGCTCTTCACTGACGAGTCACGTTTTTGTCTCACCAAGGGTGATGGTCGGATTTGCGTTTATCGTCGAAGGAATGAGCGTTACACCGAGGCCTGTACTCTGGAGCAGGATCTATTTGGAGGTGGAGGGTCCATCATGGTCTGGGGCGGTGTGTCACAGCATCATCGGACTGAGCTTGTTGTCATTGCAGGCAATCTCAACGCTGTGCGTTACAGGGAAGACATCCTCCTCCTTCATGTGGTACCCTTCCTGCAGGCTCATCCTGACATGACCCTCCAGCATGACAATGCCACCAGCCATACTGCTTGTTCTGTGCGTGATTTCCTGCAAGACAGGAATGTCATTGTTCTGCCATGGGCAGCGAAGAGCCCGGATCTCAATCCCATTGAGCACGTCTGGGACCTGTTGGACCGGAGGGTGAGGGCTAGGGCCATTCCCCCCCAGAAATGTCCTGGAACTTGCAGGTGCCTTGGTGGAAGTGTGGGGTAACATCTCACAGCAAGAACTGGCAAATCTGGTGCAGTCCATGAGAAGGAGATGCACTGCAGTACTTAATGCAGCTGGTGGCCACACCAGATACTGACTGTTACTTTTAATTTTGACCCCCCCTTTGTTCAGGGACACATTATTCCATTTTAGTTAGTCACATGTCTATGGAATTTGTTCAGTTTATGTCTCAGTTGTTGAATCTTGTTATGTTCATACAAATATTTACACATGTTAAGTTTGCTGAAAATAAACGCAGTTGACAGTGAGATGACGTTTCTTTTTTTTTGCTGAGTTTATATATTCCATTCCTTTACTTAGATTTGTGTGTATTATGTAGTTGTTGTGGAATTGTTAAATGACATGTTAGATATTGCTGCACTGTCGGAACTAGAAACACAAGCATTCCGCTACCATTGCAATAACATCTGCTAACCATGTGTATGTGACCAATAACATTTGATTTTATTTGAAGAAAACCTGTTAATAAAGTTATGCTTAAATATGGAAGTAATAACCTCTACATGTTCAAGCATCACACCAACTCAGTCTTGTCTCCCACAATATTCCAATGTTCCAGCTTAACAGTATGTATACAACGTCAGTTTGGCATAGAGGAAAGGGCGGAGTTGGGACATTCGGCTTTCTTACGTCACTGCCTTATCCGCTTTTTGCGTTATCAGCTTGTTGCCCTAACGTAAACATTCCCGGACACAAAATAGTAGCTAGCAAGATGGAGATCACAGGGGTTATTTTTAATGAGTGCATTTCGCAAGTGGCTAGTTTGCATCAACCACCTTCACTAAAACCACTGCAAAGGTTTTGCCTTCAAACTTTGGTTTCGAATCGTGACATTCTGGCATATCTGCCTCGTGATTTATTGGCTTTAAACATTTTTTTGTCTCAATCATTAATCCCAGACCAAGTGCTGTTGCTGCCCTAGGTCTGGGATCTCCGAGACTAACTCAGATCTGGTACAACATTTTCCTCAAAAGAACTGGATTGTAAATAGCTACGCTTGTTAAATACTTATTTTACACTTGGTAGAGAAAGCATGTGAAGCATAAATGGCTCCTGACTGCAGTGAGAGAGAGTACAGATGTCTGTCATCTCTTTCTGTAGGAAATTGGGTGGAACTATTGATGTGATTGGTGGACAGACAGGAGCCATTCGCCGGGTTGAAGGCCGAAGGAGGGAAATGCAGGAACAGAATCCTATCCAGGTTAATCTGTTCACACATTCAGTGATTTTATTTGATGAAGTCAAAGATGACTGCAGGCTAAGGAGTGTAAGACACACACCTACACCTATTGTTCTGCATCATTCAATGTTCTCAACAACTCTGCAGGTGCTCGGAGACCATGGTAACAAGGTACAACCCTTGGTTCCACCAGCAGGACCTCCCCCTCCTCTTCCAATGGGTATGCCCCCACCACACTTCCTGCATCCTCCTCCACCAGTATCTGGTATGCCCCCACCTCTTCACCCCCCAGGTAAGGTATCATCCTTTATCCAGACCATGAATGAAAGCATACCAAATGCATAGTCTTGTGATATGATAAGGAGAGCCATGAGAAATTATAACATAATGTTATAATACCTTTACATGTTTGGTCTCATTCTCAGGTATACCCCCACCTTCCATTACAGGTACGTTTTTATAGCTGGACCACAAAACTCTGTGTAGTCCTTAGTTTCTCAGAGGATGTAAGAGAAATGCATTTTTATTGTAGTATGATAATATTATACAACATGCTTTGAAATGGCTGTAAACATACATAACCATTCATCTAGAAATGTAATCTGAATGTGTATGCTACATAGTTATACTCAAGATCAAATATTTGTTGTTTGGTGAGGATTACATACTGCTTTTCCCCTAGGCCTGTTCCTACCTCCCCTTGCTCCTCCCCCTACCTTGATGATGCCACCTGTGGATAGGTATGTGAGAGTCAGTAGACTAATTAAAATGTACTAATGCATTAATAAGGCAATACGTTCAGACGCTGCTCTAAAGCCACATTTAATAGTCCTGTATTAGCAGACCAATATAGCAGTCTGTAGCACATGCTAAGAAATCTTTCTGAAACAATTCGCAGCACCCCCACCCCCAAACATCTTCCTGCAGCTCTACTATGGACTGCAGTGAGGCGTAAGACTCCGAGAACTTCTGTTTCATAAGCAGTACCAGTCAGAGCCTCTCTTTACTCTGCCGCGTTTGTGTGAATGTTTAAGTGATGGTCTTAATCCTGACAATTTGTCCTTCCCTGAATTACAGCAGTAGAGCCCCTCTTCCTTTTGGATACAACAGTGGAGGTATGTATCGTGGTTACCTGGCAGGTTCAAAATACAATTGTCATGCCTTATGCTCCACACATCAAATAACTTCCTCTTGTATTGCAGTTAATGCAGTGTATTTTCTTTCAGAGTCAAGCTTCATTAGCTACCCTCCAGTCTCATCATCACACATGCCTTGGGGCTCTGTGCTGGAGAAGGGGGGGGAAGACAGAGGACGAGGGCATTGGGAGTACCAAGGAAGTCATAGAGAAAGAGAGAGAGAAAGGGATCAAGAGAGAGATCATACTCCAACCACCAGCGAATATAAGTGCGTAAACAAAGAAAAAAATGTTAAACAGTATAGATACAGATCCATTTGCTTATGTTTTGTGGTGAAATTGAACCTTTCGCATGCCTAAACTTTCTCTCATCTGTCTTGATATCTGGCCTAGTGAGGATGACCGTTACCACTACTACAGCCATGATCGAGAGAGTGAGCGAGAATTTGAGCACAGTTACCTTCATGTTCATGACAGCAGCGGTAGGCGTAGCAGGGAGAGGGAGGAGCATCAGCGAGACAGACGCCATCGTGACAAGGAGGAGAGTGGTAAACACAAGTCTTCCAAACGGTGAGGGAAAGTTAGTATTGTTAGATTGAGAAAAAGGAAAATGCAGTAGGACAGAATTTGTGGTTTATTTCAAATATATTATGCACACTGGTTAGGTTTTACTTTACTGGCCTACATTTACGAGATTGATGAACATAAGCTCCATTGATAAGCTTGTGGTTCTTTTTAACTAGCAATGTGTGGTTACTCACTTTAAGTCTTAAGATAAACGCTTACAAAAATGTTAACAGAATGATATTATATTATGAATTTCCTTACAGCAAGCAGCATGATGATGAGGGGGAGGGGCATCGCAGACACAAGCACAAGAAAAGCAAACGCAGCAAAGAAGACAAGGATGTCCCAGAGGATATGTTGGGGTGTGGGGAAGAGCACAAGGACTGAAAAAAGCAGAACATTGCGGCTCCATGGCTAGATCTTAATCTTTGTAAAAAGAAAATGACCATGGCTAGACAATTTTGATTTCTTGTAAGGAGAAATTTAATATGAAATGTCCATTTCAAGTGAAGTGATTGGAATCAAGAAAGAGATTCCAATCTAATGGCTTCTTAAGTTGTTTCAATGGTGTGTAGCCTAAAATACAAGTGTAATCATACTAGAATTATGATTTTTACTCATGCATTGATCATGGACATTCTCAACTGGATCATTACATTGTCCAGATTCATAATTGTCACTGTTAGGACAGGCCCCATCTTGCTTTGTCATATTGTAAATATATAGAATGTAATTTCTTTGCCAGAAGCCATTTCAAACACTGTGTTGATACCACTTTTTCTATAAAAAATATTAGTTGATACAGATATGTCATTATGTAGATTAGATTCAAACTATAAAAATGTGTCCTATCTTCTGACATTCTGGCACAGAGTAGCAAGGTATAATATAATATAATACTGTATACTGTCGCCTCTCTTTACATTAAACAAAATCCTGACCTGGGCTTTACTATTTTTTTGTGATCTGTGACCATCGACCACTTAAACTATGCGTAGCGTAGTTTGTAATTACAGCAGCGTTTGAGGCCTTGCTTTATTGCATGGATCTTTTCCCACAATTCACCCAATAAAAATACAGAAAATTCACATTTTGACTATGTCCAACAATTGCATGTAAAGTAGTGGTGATGAACCGTCAGGTCATGGTACTGTAGACTTCTCATTTGACATTTGTTACATTTTGAAGGATGCGAAAGAGAGAGAAAAGGATCAAGAGAGAGATCATACTCCAACCACCAGCGAATATAAGTGCGTAAACAAAGAAAAAAATGTTAAACAGTATAGATACAGATCCATTTGCTTATGTTTTGTGGTGAAATTGAACCTTTCGCATGCCTAAACTTTCTCTCACCCCTTATTACAAAGGCATTCGGGGGAGGTAGAAGTTGCACCTTCCATTGATACAGGATCAGATATATTTTAGGTCCCATTGATTGTTGAGATTAAGGATGGGTATGACGATCTAATCCTAGATCTGGGTTGTCACAAATTACCACAGCCACAAAATCGTAAAAATTCATGAAAACAAAATGTTCCTTTTTTCTCTTCAGTTAAGGTCAGGGTTAGGCATAAGGTTAGCTGTGTGGTTAGGATTTAATCAGATTTTAAGAAGATACATTGTAGACATAATTATGATTTTGTTCTTGTGGTAACTAGTGACGACTCTAAATCTGTGATTGCGGATAATTTTTCCTCTGCGCCTATCGTCAGATGACAATGGAATATGAGTTCCCGCTGTGTCTCGCGATCTGCTGAATTCATAAAATTCCTACGCGTCTATAAAATCGGCCATTTCGTGGTAGGCCATCCGCTGTTGCAGGGCAAGTGTTCTTCTGTCTGCAAGTCAATTTATAACATCGCACAATGAATGAGACCGCAGTTTCATTTGCCAAGGATTTCTTGGCTGGTGGCATCTCCGCTGCCATCTCCAAAACGGCGGTTGCTCCCATCGAGAGAGTCAAGCTTCTCCTTCAGGTAGCTATTGGTCCATGACTAGCTAAAGTTATGCCGCCTCTGCTGCATGGCAAGCATCAGCTAGCTAACTTAGCTATCTGTTATCACTGGCTAGAGAAATGCACGCTGCTTATCTTCCTTGCGGTAACGTACATCTAGCTAGCTATGTCTTTTCAATGTCTTAAGACTATTATATTGATTTGATATGTTTAATAAACGCAGGATGGTTATCTAGCATCTTCTGCTGGTTGTCATAATTCGAGGTCATGAGATGTTTCAAATGACCTACACGCTAGCCGGCTGGCTAACGCAGTCAGTCATTAGCACAGGTTGGCTAGCTCGGCCACACAATGCTAACGTTAGCTAGCTAACAAAGCCAGGGCCAGTCTATGACATTGGGCAATTCCTCTTTCTGGATGGCACCTGATATAGTTATTTACACAACTCATTTACATGTAACAATTTAGTTACGTTACTCGACTAACTAGCTTGGTTTCGTAGTAAATCATACCAGTAAAATATACGTTCACGACATGAACAATCGAGCAGTTGGGTAGGTACTGCAGCCACAGTGGTAGAACTGAGGTTAAACTAAATACTTGGCTGGCATTGAAAGTCTGCAGGGTAATTTGACCGGCAAACCGTAACTACCAAGTGTTGGTCTGTCTTGTTCAATTAAATAGTTGATGCAAATCGTTAGCAACCAGAAAGCCCTGATTTAAGCAGGTGGCAAGGTCGAGTTGAGCAGAGCTCAGGGATGACTGCAGGGCAGAAAACGTCAGCTTTACCAGCATGCATTTAAGGGTTTATTTATTTTATCATATACGTGTAATTCAAGTGTTCTCCTATTCTTAACAGGTCCAACATGCCAGCAAGCAGATCAGCAAAGAAATGCAGTACAAGGGTATCATAGATTGTGTTACCCGCATTCCAAAGGAGCAGGGCTTCCTTGCCTTCTGGAGAGGTAACCTGGCTAATGTCATCAGATACTTCCCCACCCAGGCCCTCAACTTTGCTTTCAAAGACAAGTACAAGAGTGTCTTCCTTGACGGTGTAGACAAGCGAAAGCAGTTCTGGAGGTACTTCGCTGGCAACCTGGCCTCTGGTGGTGCTGCAGGAGCCACCTCCCTTTGCTTTGTCTACCCTCTTGATTTCGCCAGAACTCGTCTGGGAGCTGATGTCGGAAAGGCTGGTGCGAGGGAGTACAACGGTCTGGCAGATTGCTTGGCGAAGACGTTCAGGTCTGACGGTATGAGGGGTCTGTACCAGGGCTTCGCAGTGTCTGTCCAGGGCATCATCATCTACAGAGCTTCATACTTTGGAATTTATGACACTGCTAAAGGTATAGACTTTAACACTGATAACATCTTTTCACAGAAAGCTGTCGGTGTCTGTCGTTTTGTGCGATATGTAATATTGTGTGGTATGTAACAGGTATGCTGCCAGACTCCAAGAACACTTCCATCTTAGTGAGCTGGGCAATCGCTCAGTCTGTAACTGCTGTGGCCGGCCTGACCTCCTACCCCTTCGACACTGTCCGTCGTCGTATGATGATGCAGTCTGGCCGTAAAGGAGGTGAGTTTTCCTCGTCACCCAAACCGTCCAGTGTTGCCATGTTTAAATGGTTAGGGAGAAATTGTACATCTGGAAGACTAGGAGAAACATGCAATTCCAAATACAACTAAATTGGCATTATGTCCTAACTTGCGTCAACTTTTTTCTCCAGCTGATATCATGTACTCTGGTACCATGGACTGCTGGAAGAAGATTGCTCGTGATGAGGGTGGCAAGGCCTTCTTCAAGGGAGCCTGGTCCAATGTTCTCAGAGGCATGGGTGGTGCCTTTGTGCTGGTCTTGTACGATGAGCTAAAGAAAGTCCTTTAAATTATTGTTTTTTAACATCACTGTTGAATTTACATTAAATGGCTAAATGTAACAACTTTCCACTCCTATGGATCCTGCATTCTGCCTTATTTATGTGAACCAGCTAGTGGTCTGCTACTAGTTGAGGGTGGCGGCTGTAAGTTGTGCATTTTATCTTTCAAACGTTCCATTCTCATTTACCAATGTCATTCCTGTATAAGAAACCTCAAATACTACTCCTGTCCTCCAGTGGGTATGTTTCTAACCACCACTTGAATAAATTCATTATAATGGACAAACCTACACTGGAATGATGTCAGTAGTGTTTTTTTTTAATGGGGGGGGGCTGCAAAGTTAACTGTTCTATTGGTATGCAGGTTTGTTGAATGTCTGGGTTTCAGAGATTATGGGAAATGTGCACTGATTGGATAATCAAGTGCATGAAGTGGATTACACCACTTACAGCTATAGTTGTGCTTAACTACTTAGCCTTATCGCCTACTTAGCCTCTGACTTATGGCTATGGTTATAGTCTACTACATTTAAAATGAAATTACTTTACCAGTGTTTTTGCATGTAATAAACTGTTCCAGGATGTTTTCAGCAGATGGAATATGAAGATTTTGAAAGATCAGGAGACTGCAATGTAAACTGACAACCCTTTGCATGAATTTGCACTACCTGGTTTAACTGGTCTGTTGCCCTACGCATAGTCATACATGCTTGGATTTGGTTGAGTTATGGCGTAATGATCCAAGAAGTGAAATATAGTAGCTGACAAGTTTGAGATGACTTAACATAATATTTAGTTTGTGCCACTGGTGTCCGGTGCCTTGTTGGCTAGTCTTGCCATAGGCATGTTATATGATCCCAGCACACTCCATTTTGGCTTGTGACAGCAGTTCTCATTTCTACAGTTGGAATGTAGTTCAACTTCTGTCCACATTTTATGGTATATTTTACTACATTAAAACTGAAGGAGTCTGGTGGGAAATCTGGTATAGTTGCCTTACATATGGTAGGCAAAGTGTCCTCTCTAGAGTAAACAAAACTCAATGTCCTGCTTCCCCCATGACTAAAAGACATTGGGAAGATCTTCCTGACGAACTCCAGAGCTGGTCAGGCACTCATGTGTAGATGGATCTGGACAGTAAGGTATTGAAATAATTATCTGCCTTAAAACAAATTGACAAGTGCCACCATTGACTTGTCTTAAAATAAATAGCATACAAGGTGGAACCATGAAATCTGGACACAGTGGACAGAAATTACATTTTAATACCGTGTGTAGACATATTTCTGACAAACAGAATATGGATAACAGGACACTCAAGTATAAATGAGGTTATAGTGACGTAAAATAATTAGGATAGACTTTAGTCCCCAATTGAATGAAGACAAAGCAAATGTATCACTAACGGCTGCATGATACTGTACCTTTAATCAGTAAAACTTTTGTATGGAAAGTACTTTTTTCTAATACAATATATATTAATTATGCAATCAAAATACTTTTTCCAATGAAAGCGGGTGATGCAATCTGCTTCGGTAGAATCAAAATGGAATGGAACTATCTTGGGAGCATCTGTGACACCAGCATACATGGGGCAAGGAGCAGCAGAAATCCTTTACTGGCCATCCCTGGATTTCCACCTGTAGCCAGACCAATGCCCTCTGATCCTGAGACACAAGATACAGTAGAAAGAGGTCAGCACAGACCCATGGAAGAGAAAGTGAGATGGATCATAATCTAATTTACTGTTGTACATTCACACCCACCTTTGATCAAAGTTCCTGACCTGATATTCAACCAGTAGACAGTGCGCTGTTGGGCTACAGTGGCCCTGAAAAAAAAGTGCAATGCAGATTAATGAAAGGTTGCCTGTCAAAGTGCTGTGTGAGAGAAACAGATTTTTTTCACTGACTTTTTACTTAAATTGGCATATAATTTAATGGTAAATGTACCTTTATTCTTTTAATGTCATGTATTATAAGTATTCGTTAACATTGTCATATCATTTGTGTAATACGTGCGGAGCAAAACGGATCATCTAGTTTTATAGACTCACAAAGGGTTCAAGATTAGATTTAGGGCTCTATTCAATCTGGATCGCTGAAGCCTAAGGGTTGCGCCCTGGAAATGTAAAGATTATTCCCGATTGAGCAGACATATACAGTCTTTACCTTGAATGCAGTCTCCGCTAACGCATTAACATTGCTTTTAACATTGCCTCTGGAGGTAGTGGTCGAGATTTAGCAAATACGGAAGTTTACATTTGAGTAATGTGTGTAGCCAATGGTATTTTTACGAAAAGTGTAGTAAGGGTGATGAGACTCTAAACTTAATAACGTAACGCTGAACTTCAGCTATACAGATTGAATAGAGCCCTTGGTGTTATGTTCTTACATGAAGTAGATAGTGTTGGTGTTGTTGGGTGGTATCCAGGTAAACACAGTAGTGTCGTCTTTCAAGTTAGTATTGGCATGGGTGATGGCACCTTCTTTATTTCCTGAGCACTTGGAGACACAATCATATTTGTCAACCTCTTTCTAGAATGTTTAGTTTACTCATGGAATTTTCACCCCAATTAGGTTACACATGGGAAGCTATTAACTTACCTGCAGGAATTTGGTATCTGGAGGAGGAAGTTGCCAACTTCCTAAAGCATTAGTGCTAGTGCTGGCTGCCGATCGGGCCTCCAGAAGCACGCCTCTGTAGTTTGTTCCAGTTATGGTCACTTATGGGGAAATACACCAACAAACAGTACAGAGTGATACAAATGTGCCATTGCGTTCCCCTTCATCTGCAGAAATGTGGTATCTTGAATCAATGTTAAGGCATGATAACAGAAAATGTAAGAAGCCTCAGACACACTGTCTTACCCATCGAAAAGTGTCTAGTTGTGACCATTGTCATTGGCCTGCCTTATCCCTTCCACTATGAATTAATAACTGTTATTTTTAACACAACACATTTTTCTAATTTGTGAACTATTTGTTAGGGTTATTTCATAACATCAGCAGACAAGTGTTACTGGTCCGATCAAATTAGAAATCACATCTAGTTCCTTGGGCATGTCCAAAGCTGTAAGGTGTAGGTAGGATGTCCAACATCTTACCTGTAATGGGCTGGCCAGTCTGAAGGGTCCTGGTGCTGGTGAGGATGGTGTAGGGTGCTGGGGTTGGCTGTGGCTGCACCCCAGTGTGGCGAGGAACCATGTCATCACAGGCGGAGGTGGGTGCACCGTTGGGAAAGCCAAAGCAGGGAGAGATCCCTTGTAGAAGGACCAGACTAAACATCAACAGCTCCATCAGGTCAAGTCAAAGTAATCCAGCACAGCAGCACTACGTACAGAGGGCAGGTGGGGGAAGAGTGGAATGGGAGCCTTGAATCAAGAGATGGTCTTTTGAGGCAAATTACTGCTGAGTCACTCATGCACATGCCTGTCCACTAACAGGGGTGAACCCTTGACATGCGCAAGAGCAACAGTCCCCATATTCTACCCCCCCCCCGCCCCACAAAAAAAGGTTTATCTTCTTCTTTTCATGGCAAGACAAAGCAACTCTTTCTTCTCCACACACTGCTGTGAAAAATTACAATTTTTCTCACCACTTGTGCACATGCCCGTGCACCAACAGGGGTGTCAGGTGAACCCTTGACCACGCGCAGGAGCAACAGTTTCCCATTCTATTTCCCCCAAAAACATGTTTTTCTTTTCAGGGCAAAACAAAGCAACTCTTTCTTCTCCACATACAGCCATGAAAACTAACAATTATGCTCACTGGACTCGTGGCTTGATGTCAAATTCTCTGAACTGCAATGGAAAGTTATTGTGCAATGTGACCAAGTAAACTATATTTAATCTCCTAGTCATGTCATCAACAGCAAGCTTTTACACCATGAGTAGCTCTAATCTATGGATTACTGACCATTGCTCTGGATGAGTCGATTAAATTATTTTGCTACTTGTGGAATATCTCTCAAGAATCAACTTTTTCCAGCAAACTCCATGTATCAAAATGTTATAAACATAATGGTAAAAGAAAACAGCACCTCATTCAGAATAGTCCTGAAAGGGTCAGACAGTGAGCTTTATTAGGTGTCATGTGTTTTATTAAGCACTTTAAACCCAAAAAACAATTTCATAAAACAGATGTTTTCCTATGAAAGTGTACTTTTATATCCTCCGTTTGAACACCAGGTTTATGTTGATATATCTCAGATTCAGGTTTACAATATAATTTCATGACATGGTCTCATTTCGAGGTTTTATTTACTGCAAAAAAAAAAAGAAAAGCGCACAGCTTGGTTTCCCCTCATCAGAGTCAACCACTAAAATAGACATAACCAGTAGACACAGAACCCTCTACAGTCAAATTCAACCGGACGGCTCGATTCAATCTGTAGCGTGATTGACACTTAAAAGGCAACATGTCTGCGTTCGCAGAGACAGCATATACGATAAATGCTGTATGTCAGCTCAATTGGAAATTACATTGACATTTCAAATCGCACTATAGCGCTGAACTTCAGCGATACGGATTGAATCAAGCCCTTAACCTAATGAACAGAATGAGTTCTTATCAACAGTCTCAGACATTTCAGTGATGACAACCAGTAGGACCATCAGTTTCTTTTGCGTTTGTGTTTCTTCTTTTGCTGGGAGCATCTTTTCTTCTGAGGGCCTTGGTCTGACTCCAGGTTAATACTGGGCCTTGTGACTGCCTGTCTGTTGTTCTTTATTAAGTCCTCCCGAGCAATTGGCTCAATGATGGCACCTAACTGGGTGACGACCTTTGGCGCTGTGATCTTCTGCACTGTGTTTTGGGTGTTCCAGGTGTGGCCAACAGGAGAACGGATGGTGCGCTCGAACTGTGTGGGGTTCTCAAATGGGAACGGTAACTGACACACCTGCAAGATATGAAGAAATTAGAAGTTAAACCAGAACTCATTGTCACACTTTTTTTGGGGGGGGGAGACCATACTCATCTGACAACCTCATATCTTTGTTTTAAATAGTACACGAGCTAGGTCACCTGGTGTGCAGCAATGGAGGAATCCCGCTTCTCTGCGATTATGATGTTAGGGAGCTTTTGGTCTTGCCTTGGTGGAGGTGGAGCAACTTTTACCCGGAATCTTAAGTAGACGAAGAAGCAAACCATGTTAGGGGGACAAACTCAAAAATACCTTCACTAAGCCTGCATGATACTACTTGGAGCAGTTTGTCAAAAGACTACAATTTAATGCCTTTGCCATCTACTTACCTCTTGCGTTTGCTACGAGAAGGTTGGAGACCGAGGCCCCCCCACTCTCCCCATCCAGGCAACGTCAGGTCAATAACCTTTGGCCTTCCTGCCTCCTCCTGTTTCCTTTTGTCCTTCAGGAAGTCGGAGATGACATCATCCCCTGCAAAGGCCTCTTTAATGATGATCCTCTGTTCCTCCTTGTCCTGAGATGGCAATACAGGACAGAAAAGGCAGAGTTTAATTTCCCAGGTAACAGCATAGGATACGTAAAGATCTTTTTGCAGGAAGGTGAGCTAATTGGTGCATTGAATCCTCCTGCAGATCGAAGGGCGCTCGTTTCAGATCCGCCTTGAAAAATACATGTATTGGTCTTTGAACTGTGTCCCTTACCTCAACATCCTCAATAGCTGTTGGAGCCAACGGCATTTCGATGACCTTTGCTTCCTTGGTCAGAACCTCATTGGGATCAATCATTTTCTTTCTCTTTCTCTTTTTGTCTGCCTGTTGAGTTGCAGACTGAGTGTCTGTTTCCTCTGTGCCCGGAGTCTGGGTGGTCAGAAGTGCTGTGTCACTGGCAGAAATGTCCTGACTGAGCAGCTCCACATCCTCCAGGGTCCTAACCCGCACCAGGCCCTCCTCCAGCAGGGCAGGGCTCTCTTCCTGGCCTGCACCTGGGCTTGCCTTGGGCTGGTCAGCTGGAGGCTCCATGTGGTTCTTCACTAGCCCATGGAACAGGCTGGTGAAATTTGAGAGCCCAGCCTCCTCATCATCAGAGATCTCTACAGCCTCTTCATCATCTGAAATCTCTACAGCCTCTTCATCATCGTCAGAGATGTCTAAAATCTCAGCTTTCTTCTCATCTGGAGTTTGAATGGAAAAGAAGTTGTACTTTGTGAGAGACAACACAAACACAAAACCGGGAACTTGTCTCAATGTCATTTCACTCCTGATCATGATAAGAAACTAATCTGCAAAGACCTGATGCTACATTGTGACACACTATATCAATCACCTTACCGTCATTCTCCTCCATAGACATAGGTGCAACCTCAACATCTTCAGTTTGACGCAATTTCCGCCTCTCCTCAAACCCTCTTAAAAGTGATTCTTCTTCAGTTTCCTCCATCTGCTCCTCATCCTCCTCTTGGTCGTCCCATCCTTCCCCTGGTTTTCCCACTTCTCTGGGCCAAACAGGAGGATCTAAACGGTTGCTTTCCTCCTGCATCATAGGCTCTGTAGAAAGTTTGCCTCTCATCCATGGATTCACCTGGTCCAGTATGGGCTCTACATCATTCACAAAGTCTGGCAAGGTCTCTGCTGACTCCTCTTCATCCTCCTCATCTTCGTCAGCAGGGATTACCAACTTCTGGGTCAGATCTTTGTTCACTTCCAGCTGTATTTGCATGGCTTTGCGAGCCTGGGGACAAAGAGAAACCAAATCAGTCTCCAATTTATTTCAGTCTCATGACACATACCCTATGGCGATATATTTCAAATATAGAATGCAACTTTTAAATAAAAATCTGTCTGTAAATTTGCCCGTATATACACATTGAACAAAAATATAAACGCATCATACAACAATTTCAAAGATTTTTACCGAGTTACAGTTCATGTAAAGGAAAATCAGTCAATTGATATAAATTCATTAGGCCCTTATACAGATATGCATCTGTTTGTCACAGATACCTTTAAAAAGAAGTATGGGCGTGGATCAGAAAACCAGTCAGTATCTGGTGTGACCACCATTTGCTTCATGCAGCACGACATCTCTTTTGCATAGAGTTGATCAGGCTGTTGATTGTGGCCCGTGGAATGTTGTCTCACTCTTCAATGGAAGTGCGAAGTTGCTGGATATTGGCGGGAACTGGACCACACTGTCGTACACGTCTATCCAGAGCATCCCAAACATGCTCAATTGGTGACATGTCTGGTGAGTATGCAGGCCATGGAAGAACTGGGACATTTTCAGTTCCCATGAATTGTGTACAGATCCCTGCGATATGGGGCCGTGCATTTTCATGCTGAAACATGAGGTGATGGCGGTGGATGAAAGGCACAACAATGGGCCTCAGGATCAGGATTGCTGTACATTCAAATTGCCATCGATAAAATGCAATTGTTGCCTCCCAATTGGCGCCGTAGTCTAAGGCACTGCATCATAGTGAAGCTGTGCCACTAGAGATTCTGGGCTCGAGTCTAGGCGGTGTCGCAGCCGGCCGCGACCAGAAGACCCATGGGGCGGCGCACAATTGGCCCAGCGTTGTTCCGGGTTAGGCCGGCAGGGATGTCCTTGTGCACTAGCTACTCCTGTGGCGGGCCGGGCGCAGTGCATGCTGACATGGTCGCCAGGTGTACAGTGTTTCCTCCGACACATTGGTGCGGCTGGCTTCCAGGTTAAGTGGGCATTGTGTCAAGAAGCAGTGCGGCTTGGTTGGGTTGTGTTTCGGAGGATGCACGACTCTCGACCTTCGCCTCTCCCGAGTCCATACGGGAGTTGCAGCGATGAAACATGACTAACTACCAATTGGATACCACGAAATTAGGGAGAAAAAGGGGTAAAAATTAAATAAATAAAATGCAATTGTGTTCGTTGTCCGTAGCTTATGCCTGCCCATACCCCACCGCCACCATGGGGCACTCTGTTCACAACGGTGAATTCAGAAAACCGCTCGCCGACACAACGCCATACACATGCTCTGCGGTTGAGGCTGGTTGGACATACCGCTAAATTCTATAAAACGTCGCCTCCAACATCTTATGGTAGAGAAATTAACTTCTTATGGCTAGGGGGCAGCATTTTCACATTTGGATGAAAAGCGTGCCCAGAGTAAACTGCCTGCTACTCAGTCCCAGTTGCTAATATATGCATATTATTATATTTGGATAGAAAACACTCTGAAGTTTCTAAAACTGTTTGAATGATGTCTGTGAGTATAACAGAACTCATATAGCAGGTGAAAACCTGAGAAAAATCCAACCAGGAAATGGGAAATCTGAGGTTTGTAGTTTTTCAACTCTTGGACTATCGACTACACAGTGTCTCTATGGGGTCATTTCGCACTTCCTAAGGCATCCGCTAGATGTCAACAATCTTTAGAACCTTGTTTGATGCTTCTACTGTGAAGTGGGGGCGAATGAGAGGGGATTGAGTAAGGTCTCTCCCAGAGTGCCACGATCTGACCATGCGCGTTCATGTGAGAGTTAGCTTGAGTTCCATTGCATTTCTGAAGACAAAGGAATTCTCCGGTTGGAACATTATTGAAGATTTATGTTAAAAACACCCTAAAGATTGATTCTATACTTCGTTTGACATGTTTCTATGAACTGTAATATGACTTTAAGTCGGAACTTTTGCCTGGACCTGCCCACGCGTCGTGAGTTTAGATTGTGTACTGAACGCGCGAACCAAAAGGAGTCATTTGGATATAAATGATGGACTTTATGGAACAAATCAAACATTTGTGGAACTGGGATTCCTGGGAGTGCATTCTGATGAAGATCAAAGGTAAGCGAATATTTATAATGCTATTTCCGATTTATGTTGACTCCAACATGGCGGATATCTTTTTGGGTTGTGTTGGTCTCTGAGCGCCGTACTCAGATTATTGCATGGTTTGCTTTTTCCGTAAAGTTTATTTGAAATCTGACAGCGGTTGCATTAATAAGGAGAAGTATATCTTTAAATCTGTGAATAACACTTGTATCTTTTATCAATGTTTATTATGAGTATTTCTGTAAATTGATGTGGCTCTGTGCAAATTCACGGGATGTTTTGGAGGCAAAGCCAAATGTGAACTGAGGTTTTTGGATATAAATATGAACTTGATCGAACAAAACATACATGTATTGTGTAACATGTTGTCCCGGGAGTGTCATCTGATGAAGAATATCAAAGGTTAGTGATTAATTCTCTCCATTTCTGCTTTTTGTGACTCCTTCCATTGGTTGGAAAATTGCTGTATGCTTTCTGTGACTAGTTGCTGACCTAACATAATGATATGTTCTGCTTTTGCCGAAAAGCTTTTTTGAAAACGGACACTGTGGTTGGATTAACGAGAATTCTATCTTTAAAATGGTGTCTAATACTTGTATGTTTGAGAAATTTGAATTATGAGATTTCTGTTGATTTAATTTGGCGCCCTGCAATATCATTGGCTGTTGGCGAGGGGTTCCGGTTAACATTAAATTCTCTAGCAACAGCTCTGGTGGACATTCCTGTCAACATGCCAATCGCATGCTAGAGTGGCCTTTTATTGTCCCCAGCACAAGGTGCACCTGTGTAATGATCATGCTGTTTAATCAGCTTCTTGATAGTCCATCCACCTGACAGGTGTGACATATCTTGACAAAGGAGAAATGCTCACTAACAGGGTCGAAAACTAATTTGTGCACAACATTTGAAAGAATTAAGCTTCCGGTGCATATGGACATTTTTTGAAACATGGGACCAACACTTTACATGTTGTGTTTATATTTTTGTTCATTGTAGTTTCACAGTATGTCATGATCCAAAAGCCAAGGAGTCATCATTAACGAAAACAGATTAGCAAATAAATGCAAGATAGCTTTTTTCTGGTTAATACAGCACATTTTACAAACACGCGGTCGAATATGTTTTTGTGAATGTGACATTTGTGACTCCAGATTACTTTTGTGACCTGCATTTTACATATTTGAAACTGCCATTACATTTTGACTGCCATTCCATATTTGTGAGTTGTATTTTACGGCTCAGTTTGTGCAGATTAAAAGCACAGTATCCATATTAGGGCTTCCTCAGCTGGGATCCTTCTGGCAAAAGCAGTGCCCACAGAGCTGGAGTGGGCTCCATATTTGACAGGTCAGAGGTCAGCCCTCACACACACACTTTTTAATGAAAAAACAGAATTTTAAACTAGAAAAGAAATTGCCACCAACTTTGGTGACTGATTACATTATGTAAGATTGATAAAGAGTAGTATAAACAATATTACCGTTTGACCACAGTTAGCATGTTTACATGCACACCATCTTTGCATTTTCTCATGTGCAGATTATATTGATTTTAGCCGTGAAAAAAATATTGGTATCTTTGTGACACTACCTATATTTTAAACATTTTGATAAATTTCTTCTCCATATGATACCGCTCTTTTCTGAAAACACTGGTTCTCTCAAACTGCCCAATACATTTAAAACATTTTTTGCTAATAAAATATTGCGACTGGTAGCGTAATATCTTTTAAACAAACATCTAAAAACGGTTTAAAAGCACATTACCCCATCATCATATTTTGCCATGATGGCCTTGGACTTGGCCCATTTGCCACTGTTCTGGTGCTTCAGAGACATTCGTTCCTGTGGGAATAGAGATGAAACAGAAAAAATAAGCAGGTTTAATGCTAATAATCACAGTTTATTCTTAGGTTCTTTCAAGTTGTTTCCATCACTCTCTCCTTTCATGTAAAGGTCTCACAAAGCCTACTACCTTCATTCTTGACAGTTCCATCTTCTTCAGTTCCTCCAAGGCAGCAGCAGGGTCTGTCTTAACCATTTCATCAAACTGTTTTAGATACTCCTTACGCATCACTTTCTTCTGTACCCTGTGGTATCTGGGGAAGAAATGGGAATGTTATTCATCATGTAGTGCCTCTGATGTTCCCTTGCAGTGATGTTACAGCATTCACATGCCACCTTCCTTCCACCATCTCAGTTAATAAACCTCCTCCTGGATCAGCTAATTTCCTTTTACTTCACATTGCTCATCCTCCAGCAGAATTTACAGCTACAGAAGTTAGGAATTTCTTATCACCGCACAATTTAGGAAAATCAATACAACAGTTCACTTTTGTAGTGCAAAATAAATAAAGCGTCAAGCCCTCGTTAATACAGGGTATGTAATACATGGTACGTATATATCAAACCCTCATTAATATAGGGAACTACATGGTACGTATATATCAAACCCTCATTAATATAGGGAACTACATGGTACGTATATATCAAACCCTCATTAATATAGGGAACTACATGGTAAGGATATATCAAACCCTCATTAATATAGGGAACTACATGGTACGTATATATCAAACCCTCATTAATATAGGGAACTACATGGTACGTATATATCAAACCCTCATTAATATAGGGAACTACATGGTACGTATATATCAAACCCTCATTAATATAGGGAACTACATGGTACGTATATATCAAACCCTCATTAATATAGGGAACTACATGGTACGTATATATCAAACCCTCATTAATATAGGGAACTACATGGTAAGGATATATCAAACCCTCATTAATATAGGGAACTACATGGTAAGGATATATCAAACCCTCATTAATATAGGGAACTACATGGTACGTATATATCAAACCCTCATTAATATAGGGAACTACATGGTAAGGATATATCAAACCCTCATTAATATAGGGAACTACATGGTACGTATATATCAAACCCTCATTAATATAGGGAACTACATGATAAGGATATATCAAACCCTCATTAATATAGGGAACTACATGGTACGTATATATCAAACCCTCATTAATATAGGCAACTACATGATAAGGATATATCAAACCCTCATTAATATAGGGAACTACATGGTAAGGATATCAAACCCTCACTTTTTGCTTTTTATTTTTCTTTCCCTTTTGGCTTTCGCTTCATAATAAGACTGTAGTACTCTGGTTTTTTGGAGTTCTGCCCGACGGATCTTGGCCTGCAAAAAAATGTAATAATGTATTATATATTGGTTGTAGATATGTGACAACCAAGAACCATTTAGAAAAACTCCCCAATTTGTACATTGTTGTTTTTCAGTACATTGTCCATTTTGTCCACATACAGAATGAAGTCAATATCAGTAGTGCGTGCAGGCCTTTGTCCTTGCCCAGCACTAACACACCATATTCAGCTTATTTTACACATCTGACCACATACTGGATGTCATGCTTGAGGCGGGGACTCACCTCCTCCAGACTCATGGCCCTGAGAGAAGCCTCCTCCGTGGGCGTCAAGACAGGGTCATGGAGAGGCTGCTTGTTCATGCGTAGGAGGCTGAATATCTCCTGTTCTAGGGGGGTTTGGGCCTTGAACATAAAATATGAATCTGAAATTAGTTTATAATCATGTTACACAAACAGAAAACTCAAAAGGATATTTTTACACCCACCTTCCATCCAGCCACCACCTGCTCTATGCGTTTGGGGCCAGAGGGCTCCTGGTTCAGTGGGAAGACCAGCTGCTCTGCCTTCTGGTTCTGTAGGACCACACTCTGCCAGCGAGACACCTCTTTTGACGTTTTCTCAAAAGCCACTTCTCTTTGGATCTGTACAAGAATATTTGTTCAATCCTCTGAGTCGTTAACAGTGGCCTGCATTCAAGACTAGACATCCTGCCTCTGTCGGTGGTCTTACCTTTTCTGTCTCCTTCCTGGTCAGGGGCGTCTCCAGGGTGCTCTGGTTGTGTTGAAGGTTCTTCAGCTGCTTCTTCGTCTTGATTAAGGCACTGGGGGTCTTATCCAAGGTTCCAATGAGGTCAGACAAATTTATTTTGTCTCCTTCACCTGTCAGTCATGACACGCGGACAGACATACAGTTCAGACTCAGCTTATTGTTCAAACACATTTTGGATTTCCATCATGGTTCCTGGATCCTGTCATTTAACTTTCACAAACTAACTGACAAAAAACCTTGATAAAAGCACAAGGCATTTTCAAATAAGTAAATCAGGTACATTTAGCATCATTTACCTTCAGCATTGACTGTGAATTCTGACACCTGAATGCTTGCTTCAGACCGTTCAGTAAGCTTCTTCCTGATCGTGAAAACAATGCACATCAGACAAAGAAATGGATCAAACATGACTACAAAAGCAATACAAGTAAAAATGTAACATTACATACTGGTGAATAATATAATGAGTTGGTGGGCCAAGTTTGCCAGTCCTCATTTCTCCTGTATAACTCCAGAAGCCCAACTCATCTAGGAAGGTACTATAGGAGCACAATTTTCCGACATCTCTCACCTCTTCTTCCCCCCAAGCGAGCTGATGGCCTCCAGCAGCTTGCAGTGTTTCCTCTCATCATCACTGCCTCCCTGTATCAGACAAAACAAACAGCAGGGCTCTACATTCGTCCATTGTACTCACATATGCACGTAAATATTTTGCAGTGCGATCTGGAATTTTCATTTATGAGCACCAGTGAGTGAGAAAATGAAGGATTCTAGCGTTATTACCTGTAGACATTTTTTCCATACTCCTAAATGTATTTCTGTATGCCTACATTTTCAACTTAGGAGCAAACATGCTCCTTGTAAAAAAGGTCAGTATAGAGCACTACACTGTACCCAAAATGAACCGACCAATCCAGAATTCATGTGCTTTGAAAAGTCAGCTCATACTGATTCTCAATATAGTGACCTCCTCTTTCATGTTCTTCCTGCATGTTTCAAAAATTCCAAATAGACAGATAAGCTACTATCTTATTATTGCTCAAGATAATTACTGCAGGTGTGTGTGTGTATGTATCCTACCTCATCCTCACTAGCACTAATGATGTCATCTGCCAGTGCCCGTTGAAGCTCCTCGTCATCCATCCCCTGGACCACCGTCTCACGGGAACTGGAGTGGGGGACAAAAGAGCTACCTGTTACTTTGCACTTAGTTATCTTTTTATTCCATCAATATTTGACTAATCTACCAAAGACCATCATCATTAGCCCCTGGAGTTCTGTGCAACGTGTAGTTAGCACACACACGTATGTGGACACCCCTTCAAATTAGTGGATCTAGCTATTTCAGCCACACCTGTTGCTGACAGGTTATAATAATCAAGCACAGAGCCATGCAATCTCCATAGACAAACATTGGCAGTAGAATGGCCTTACTGAAGAGCTCAGTGACTTTCAACGTGGCACCGTCATATGATGGAACAACTCAGTTTGTCAAATTTCTGCTCTGCTAGAGCTGCCCCGGTCAACTGTAAGTGCTGTTATTGTGAAGTGGAAATGTCTAGGAGCAACAGCAGCTCAGGCGCGAAGCGGTAGGCCACACAAGCTCACAGAACAGGACCACCGAGTGCAGAAGTGTGTAGTGCGTAAAAATTGTCGGTCCTCGGTTGCAACACTCACTATCGATTTCCAAACTGACTCTGGAAGCAACATCTGCACAAGAACTGTTCATCCGGGCTGCATGAAATGGGTTTCCATGGCCAAGCGATCACCATGCGCAATCCCAAGCGTCAGCTGGAGTGGTGTAAAGCTTGCTGCCATTGGACTCTGGAGCAGTGGAAATAAGTTCTCTGGAGTGATAATCACGCTTCACCATCTGGCAGTCCAACAGACTAATCTGGGTTTGGTGTATGCCAGGAAAAGTGTGGAGGTTGTTATAGCAGCAAAGGGGGGAGCCTTTGTTTATATATCTTGCATTACTCATCACATATGTATATACTGTATTCTATTCTACTGAATCTTAGTCCGTTCTGCTCTGACATCGCGCGTCCATAGACATATAGTCTTAATTCATTCCTACTTAGATGTTTGGGTATGTTGTGCAATTTGTTAGATATTACTTGTTAGATACTACTGCACTGTCGGAGCTAGAAGCACAAGCATTTCTCTACACCCGGAATAACATCTGCTAATCACGTGTATGTGACCAATAAAATTTGATTTGAACTCCATAGTAATGCCCATGATTTTGGTATGAGATGTTCGAAGAGCAGGTGTCCACATACTTTTGGTCATGTAGTGTAAGAAATAAGTGCGACTAATTACTTGAAATTAAAGGTCGAGAGCCACTGAGGGTGCCAAATACACCAAATCACGTTAGTTAGCTAAAATTAGCGATTTGGCTAATATCATTGTATGCTGTAGCGTTAAGGTTTTCCTTCACTGGAACTAAGGGGCATAGCCCCAACCATGAAAACCGCCCAGACCATTATTCTTCCTCCACCAAACTTTACAGTTGGTACTATGCATTCGGGCAGGTAACGTTTTCCTTTGGTGAACCAGGTAGCTAGCTAAAACGCAAAGGTTAGCTACTTAACGTAATTTGGTGTAAGACCTTTCATTTCAATTAATTAGTCGCACTGTAAAGAATATCAGTAGAGGCCCGAGTTATTGAAAATGTGAGTTCAGTGCACAAACCTTGTCATCTTCATAGTTTCTCCACTCTTTCGTGTAGCTTTTGACTTGGCCATGTTGACTCGAAACTAGCTAGAAACACACGTGCAATGCAAATGCCGTGTGGGAGTGAAGTCTGTCGTACGCTGTCGTAAAGGCGCGTGCGACACAGCTGGCATGTTCGAGGACATCAATGCTGCGTACTACGCAGTTGGCACTCGTGGCCCAGATCTGCTGAAATTGACAAGTGTGGGTAACTGGATATTTGGAGCACAGGTAGAACAATGAGGTTAGTTATAAAAAAATATTTGCTTGGAGTGTCTGAAAGTTGGCGTTGCAAAAGAAGTTGGTGGATCAACAGCGATGGGTGTAACACAAAAACAGCAACAAAATGGCTGGATCAACAGTGATGAGTAGCTTAATGTTTACATATCAGGCTAAGAGATCTAACGTAGTAGGTTAGGGTTAGGCTGAGCTAAAAATGCTACAGTTTTCAACAATCGACTAGTCATGCAGACCAATCAGCCACGCCACAAACGGTCTTGAGTGACAACAAATCTGCCCAATTAGCTGATTCGCTTTCCATACACCCACTTCTCTTGATCCTCCCACTTCTGTTGACACGGCCACTTACAGACACACTCCATTTATGCAGTTACCCATGACCCGAAAAATAATGCCAGGCTCTAATCATGACCATCCAGTTAATATTTTTTTAAATAAAAATACAATTATTTAACGAGGCAAGTCAGTTAAGAACAAATTCTTATTTTACAATGACGACCTACCCTGGCCAAACCCTCCCTTAACCCAGACAACACTAGGCCAATTGTGTGCCGTATGGGACTACCGATCACGGCCGGTTGTGATACAGCCCGGGATTGAACCAGGATCTGTAGTGACACCTCTAGCACTGAGATGCAGTGACTTTCGAAGGCAGTGAGATGCAGTGCCTTCGACCGCTGCACCACTCAGTAGTAGTAGTTTATAATTAATGACTTGTCTTCTTCTGGAACACGAATTCCCCCAAGTTTTTCCCTGAACTCTATCCTACTTACCACCAGTGGCGATTTTAGCATGTCAGTCTTGGTGGGGCACACTCAACAACAAAAAATTAAGATGCATGCCAGCAAAGCCACTACACAACACTAAACAATACATTAATTGCACTATAACGGTGACAAACGGTGCCCACAAACTGTTAGGGCCTACATAAAGCTATCCCAACAGCAGAGCTTTCTTTTCAGCACAATGGAGTGAATCCTTACCACTGCTACACCTTGCTATCAGCGGAGCCTTGTCTGGCAGCGAAACAGTTCATATAGCCTCATTTACTGCCTTTTTAAAAAACATAGCTGATATGGCTGACTTGCCTCAACAAATGTGGTTTCTACTGACAATTGATATGTACAAACAGTGGCATAAGGGGACGACGAGCGCATAAGAGGCAATCCATAATTTCGATTAAGACATTAATGAGCAAGCTGGGACGGACGTAGTCATAACTATTTGTTCAGAACTTTTGAAATGTACAGTGACAGAATTCAGAACATAGGCCATTCTTACAGTATTCTCCCTGTACACCAAGTCAGAACCGTAGGATAAATAAAGGGGGCATATAAGCAGACATTGAAAGCTCTTACAATATTCGATGATTACATTTATCTAAAACAGGCTATAGGCTACATGTGCACCACCAAGTCAGAACAGTAGGCTAAGTTATGAGGGGGAAAGGGAACAAATTATTAGGGTGAAGCACATGGGCTACTAACAGTTTACTACAGAACATACACTTAGTATTAATTTCTTAGTTACAGTATACATATCTCCCTGGCATATTACATAATTTATGCAGTAATATAAAATACATTTTTGGACTCACCTTGTTGTGCTGTACTCACTTGAACAGAAAGGTGGCACGGAAGTCCTTGTGGGCAAATTTTGTCATCCAAGTCTGGCATTATCTGAATTTATGGTGCTTTCAAGACAAGTGGGAACTCGGAAAAACACAAGGTCGAATCATGACGTCAGTGATCTTCAGGTCGGAGCTCTAGAAAGAGGCCCGAGTTTCAGACTTGGAATTTCAAGTCCCAGACTTGGAATTCCGAGTTGGATGACCGTTCAAAACGTATTTTCCCAGTCGGAGCTAGTTTTTTTCAGAGTTCCCAGTTGTCTTGAACTCACTAAAGTCATGCTGGATTGACAGCATGGCCAATGTATTCAAACTTTTCTTGCCCATGGTGTTGAATGTTTATCCTTTTAAGCTTGGAAAAGAGGCCAATAAACCCAGACTTGGACCACACACCCACAACACTGAATAGTAGGCTAGTGATTGCTTAGCAACACTCTGAGTTAGCCACTGATTCCTTCCAAACCACTCATTGTTGAATTTGCGATTTCCAACTTGTTGTGTAACGTTTGTGTCCAATGGCCGATGAGCACAGATACATTTTATCTATAATTTCCTCTTTAAATGACAAGGATTGAAAACGATTTGCAGTAGATTGTCAATGTGATTCATGATGATGACTGCTTGTCTAGCTTGCTAGCTAAGATTTTGAAAGTATGATGTTGACATGATCAGTCCAATCAAAGCTAAGGTACATATAATGTGATTTCCTCCCAAGTGGCACATTGATCTAAGGCACTGCATCGCAGTGCTAGAGGCGTCACTACAGATCTGGGTTTGATCCTGGGCTGTGTCGCAGCCAGCCGCGACTGGGAGACCCATGGGGCGGCACACAATTGGCCCAGCGTCGTCCAGGTTAGGGGAGGGTTTGGCCGACAGGGATGTCCTTGTCCCATCACGCTCTAGTGACTCCTGTGGCGGGCCGGGCGCATGCACACTGACACGGTCGCCAGTTGGACTGTGTTTCCTCCAACACATTGGTGTGGCTGGCTTCCGGGTTAAGCGGGCATTGTGTCAAGAAGCAGTGTGGCTTGGTTGGGTCGTGTCTTCGCCTCCCCGAGTCCGTACGGGAGTTGCAGCGATGAGACAAGACTGTAACTACCAATTCGATACCACGAAATTGTGGAGAAAAAAATATATAAACATACCCAGTTGTAATGTGGCTCATATAGTGAGGATGACTATAATAGTTGGGTTGTTTTCATGTCTTTTTGTACATAGTTTGTGTGGTAAAACAATGTATACAGCCATGTGATGGCATTGAATTAATTCCATCATTTAATTCTGGAGAGGTATGTAGTTTCCTGAACAGCTATATATAGCCAACTAGAAGGTATGATAATGCAATCAACAATAACTAATGTCTTGAATCATAAAATGTTTATTTTTTCTTGAACTAAAGATTTGAACTTCTATGGTCTGGGTATGAATTTTTTTAACATGATCAAACCCACACTGCATAGGCTGACCATCAAAGAGTACATTTCACTAGTTGAAATTGTTTGGAAATCAGTGGCTTAATGTAGTATGGACCTTTGAATTATTGAAGCATCAGGTAGCAACATATGGCTGGTCCACTAAGCAAATCCTTTAATGAAATAAAAACACAACATTACTTTCTGTGAAGTACAGGAAAGTACTAGTTTTTATTCCTTCATAATCAAACTTCACAAACAGCGTGAACTTGTACAATACCTCAGAGTGAAAATTACAAAAAAAGTGCTGGTAACATTTACAAAAAATCATCCTTACTTAGCAACAATCAGTTTATTCTTCCTCACTTTTTTTAGTCTTTTGTATTAAGGCTTAATACTTCTGTATAAAGTATATGCAAGATAAGTCTTCACAGTTTTTCGAAAAAAGTCACAATATTATGTAACATAATGAAGCTTTACGGCTATTTTTCTTTATAATAACAAATACACATCACTGGTAAATATACGTGAAATACAGGGCTTACTGTAAAATGGCAGGTAATGATACTGTTTGCTGAAATAACTTGCTTTCACACATTGATAGGAAAGGTTTGACATACCATTGTGATAACTAAAGGAGGAAGAAAGAACAAATAATTAGCATAAAAACTTGGGAGATCGCCTCCAAACTTTGGCACATCCCTTTAAACATTTTCACAAAATATATAAGGTTTATTTTGGAAATCATATGCACGGAAGAATAGCAAAACTGGCATAAAGTGAAAACATGCTGTGTAGTAAGGTGATAAACCAGAGATATTACATAGCCAGTCTTTTCCACTCAGACTGACATGAATAAGGTGCATTTGTAAGACTCAAAGCATGTACTGTAGGTCTTTCTCTTAGATTTAAACAAACAAAAAGAACTTAGAAACAGAAACTTTCAAAAAACATAAAAATAAAGTTGACCAAGTCTCGAGGCGACCTCTTGTAATCATGCATCTCCATGGGTTGAGAGAATGGTTGAATATCTCTTACTACAGTAATGCAGCTGTTCAGCTGTGGCATATGAAAAAAATAAAAAAGGAGGGCTGTATTTTATTTCTTATGTTATTTACTTATCTTTTAGAATGTGGATATTCCACAGAGACTATTTACTGTAGAACATGTGTCTGTGATAATTTAGAAGAGTAATAAATGAGATGGAATCAAAAAGTGAACGCAGTACAAAGCTGATATGTTCAGGGGATTCCCTAAACTGCACTAGTTCAACAGATGGGAGCTCTAGCCCTATCACTTACCAATTTCACCCTCATGCATACTGTACGGTTAAAGTGACGCAACAAGCTTGCTTTAAATAGCCTACATCACAAAAGCAATTTGGTTTTAGTGCAAACACAATTGGCTGGCTTAAGCTTCTCAATAATAACAAGCTCACCAAGGAGATTACAAGAAGGCACATACTTATGCTTCCTCTAACACGCAACATATTTAGACAAACTGCAGCACCACAAAACGGTAGGCCTAATAACAGGAAAGCTAATATTTCCAGATACCAAAAATCATAGTTATCATGATTGCTATCATAAATTATTGATGATTTAAAATTATCAATAAAGAACATTTAGGTGTCAACAATATTTCACCCCACTACTCTTGCTGTCTATTTTCTTATGGGTAATTATGAATTACAATATATGTGGGTGGACTTTGATTCTTTGGATGGCTAAACTGATGTTACAATTGACAAGGAAAGTTACATTTCCCATCCATCAGTGTTTTACTACACAAATGTTGTAGTCTTTTTTTCATAAATATTTTTAATCAATAATTTCCCAGAAAAATGACCTTGAACTGACCTTGAATCTTTACAGATCATATGAGTGTTTTAAAACAAAAATGAGTAAATCAGTGAAGAAAACTGTATGTTTTAACATGGAGGAAGTTTAATGTCTTATGTTGGAATCATTTGAAAAAAAAATGTGTCTACATAACATAAACCTTTTTTACCTTTTGTTCAGTTATCTTTTTGATGAGGACATTTTACAATGATTGCATGTTTATGGGATATGTTGTAACACTCCTCTCCTTCCTGTCCCTCATTTTGGGCTAGTAAGAGCCGTTTCATTTTCTCCAAAACAATCACAAGAGGAAACTATGCACCTCAGACTCGGACACTTCTGATTGGTCAAATATGTCAACTCTAAACAACAATGTGTGCGTGTCCAAGTTCATAATGTGCGTCTCAAAGACAACAAGTTTCCATTCTGTACCTTTACACAAAAAAAAAATTCAACAAACTTTTCAAATATCACCTTTTACACAGCATTACCCCTGTGCACAGACAGCTCTCTTATTTGAGATACTGTGGCTTGAAGAATGTGTCAATTGTTCTGTGTCATATTGCTTTCCATCAACGAAGACCAAAATATGTTTAGTGCAAATCTCTTTTCTGGTTTGATAAGTGGTAGTTGGCTCTAAAAAAAGACTTTGACATTAAGGTCACTACAGGGTTCAATCTATATGTTTGATTGACATAGTAAGACAACATATACAACAGTGGTTTCTTTTGATTAATGAATTGCTATTAAGTGGTATCCCTTTTGATATTTTAGCATTTACTTATTTTGTTAGAACAGGGAATTTTGAAATCGTTATTGTATAATTATGACGGCCAGATTTTATAAGCCTGACAAATGCAACATTTTGGCAGATATATTTCAGCACCTTATCGATTAAATGGTGGAAATAAAATTTCCAGTCAGAGAAGTCACTATTCCTTCTCTAGCAGGTTGGACCCTCTCTGTCTGTCAGGTAATGTGTGCGATAAGGCTGTATTCTGTGTAATCGGTTCATGTCTCTCATATAATAGCTCTCAACTTGGAAATGTTGGAAAACTCACTCCAGTCCAGTGTTTGACAAGTCAAAGTATGAAACTTCCTTGTAGCCTACCTACATACATAAAAAAAACTCATCACCTATTTCAAAACAGCAGTCATACAATTCAAACAAGGTTGTTTCATAACAGTAATAGAAATACCAACCAACTTGGAGCACACATAAAAGAAAACAAACAACATTACTGCAGCATATAAGTCAGGGTTGCTTATGTGTGATGTTAACTACCTGTACTACAACAGCTCCACTTCTGCCAAGTTTATTATTCTAATATATAAGGAGTATTTGATCAGGAAGATAAAGAAATCACAAGCCAAAGCAGGCAACAAAACCTAACAAAAGATTCTTAATTAAATACATGTTCATACACACACACACACACACACACACACACACACACACACACACACACACACACACACACATATATATAATATATATATATAATATATATATATATGTAAGTGCAACTTATTTTTCACTGCAGGTACATATCTTAAATAAACAGCTTTAAGATATGTCAGAAAAAAGATTGAATATCTGATTAAAAACCTAAGCTTTCTGTAACATAAATCGACACATGTACTGTGGGAGCATACTGACTTTCTGATTCATCACTGAGTGGATCTTACAATGTCCAATGTAGACACTGACTTTATGCAACTACCACACTAAAGAAGCACGGCCCAAATAACTAATCATATTTCAAACATCCAGCTTGAAAAAAACTTTCAAATTATGTCATACCCCCACAATAAGTGAAATTTTACTAATACAAATTTTCCAACGGGTTGCATTTTTCTTTGATATGAACAATTCATATTACAACAAATATATCATGTAGTAATCAACATCATGTACTTACTGTATGCTACCAACTGATAAGACATTTGGTCCAACTCATCAAGATGTTAATACAACTCAATTAATAGTAATATCTTTACACCGTTTTGTTGTTTTTGCCTTAATTATTCATCAAATGTCAGCTGGCTTTTGTGTTTAATGCTCTCTGGGGGAAATGTATCTGAAGCAGGCTCTAAATAAGCCATCAAAATGTTATAATATCGTATTGAGGGATAAAACCGTTGCCATTAAATCAGATTTAGGCCTCTTTGTGTTGCTTGGTTCGGTTGTTATGGGCAGCGGCAAGTTTAATCTTCCTACTCTTTTACTCAATGGCATCAACACATTGCAAAACAAGTATGTGCAAAAGCAACTTATATTTTGGTCCACCTCAAAGTTTGAAAAAACAGTCTAAATTCGGTATGGGTCTTCCACTATATGTTTGAATAACATTTTAAGACAGATGTCTTTAGAATATTAGTCAGACAAATAGATAAATTGTGCATGGCATGTCACTTCAGTATCAGTTCTCCACTAATCCAGTGCATTTAGTTTATCAGAGAGTAAAAGCTTTGAAATCAACAATACGGCAGGAAGAAATCAATTACTGAAAACTGGAATAACAGACAAATGGATTAAACAAAGATAAACGGATCAATCAAACAAAATCAAATGTGAATTGAAAAGGCCTAAATCAATTTGCTAAGTGTGTGTAGAAAAAATAACTAATGGATATTGAGTATTAATTTTAAGCAGAGGAACAATGCAACATTTACAATCTTATTCATGTTATAACATGCTATAGTTCTACAACAACTACTACGTGTCAGGTTTCTTTTTATATTTTGCTGAATTTCTTTAGAAAAGCTATTTTGGTCTACAGTAGGCACATTAACACAACAATTAAACTACAGTCTACCAATAGTGATCAGAGGACAAAACGCAGAAAAGCATTTTCACAAGCACCCTGTCTTGAGTATCAAAGAAAATATAATTTTAGCCATCTTGCCAGATTTGAACACATACACATTTATAGGAACGTACATCTTGGTAGTGTTTGTTATCGCTTACGCAACAGATAATGTTCTTTCTGCTTGAAATTCAGACACTGTGATATTCTTATCATTCTTTGGTGTTTACGGAAACAAGCATATGTCATCCAACATGTTCAATAGCCCCCTGATGGTTTGGTTTCATATCACAACAAATCATTACTACCACCGGCACCTTTAACAACACCAAGCAACGTACTGTAATGGAAGCTCTGCATGCCCAAACTAATTATATATGATTGCATGCTGATTGAGACCACAAGTATGTGTGGTACACGGCAGAAAGTGGGCAGAAATATGTTCACCAAACCTATTAGGTAAAAGAGAGACAAACGTAGAAAAACATATGGGTAATACAGTGCAGTGCATGTTGCTTCATCTCACCATAGACATAAATTATATTTTGGACATGTGAGAAGTGCAAGAGACCTGCTGAAAGCCCCACAACAATTATTCAAGGTGCTAAGCAAGCTACTGTTGAGGCTCTTTTATTCAGCACCTTTCAAACTCCACATCTTCTGGATGACTCAGTATTCTCCGTAACTAAGACACAACATTTAAGGGAGAGTTTGAGATATATTGCATATGAAACACAATCCGATAGGTAGAAGGACACACCATGTTCCAGAAGAACACACCAAGGTAGCAAGCAGGCCATTTTCCTTTATGCAGGGGCATATTCTGCACTATGGTTAGAAGCTAAAAAAAAATCCTATGATGGGACCATCAATGCCAGAGATGCTAAGCAGTGCTTTTCTGAGACGGATCTGCAATCATATACAGTTTAGCAAGCCAGTGACACTATAATAAACATAAATGTGAGGATGATTATTGTGGAGATTCAACTAAACGTAAACCAACGTAGAGGGGAAAATGTCACACGACAAAATAACCAGCAGAGCAGACCAGCAAGTAATGAAAAGAAAGTCATTGATCTATTGTCCTAGTAAGGCTGTTGGGGTCACATCATTTGTTACAGAGTCTGAAAAAATCGACAACATAATCTCGTAGAGTGAGGACAGACTAGGTACAGGAATGTTCTGGACATTACAGGAATGTGCATATTTCAGATATGCTGCAGGTATTGGTTCCTAATAATTTATGACGCTAACTTTTCTTATCAATTCAAGGTAGAGAGACACACAATTGGTGAATATTGATTCCAAATCAAATTGTAGAGTAACACTCTCATACAACGATAGATTATGACAAGACTGCTGAAGAAGAGGGGTAGCGGTCTGATTCTTGTTTACAAGGACACTTTTAATTACATCTAGCACTCAGACAAATGCTTGGTACTCTTCAAGTAAAACTTGATTGCACTTCTAACTGATATTGCTGTGGTGTTGTAGGCTGCAGTAGCTGAAGCAAATATAGCACTGCACTGATGTCACTGATCAAGTACAGTAACGTAGGCGCGCACGTGTAGCTAGCTGCAGGGACCGAGTAGCATCATTGATTGCTAGGTCTGAAACATTCCGACCAGCACAAAGACAATAGTATACACTTTATCCATCATTATGAGCTACAACCAGAGAACAAACACAAGGAATGTGCTCAACTGACTGGCATGTCTTATGTGAGATCATAATCACTGTATTCTGATAGAACAGCTAGGCTATGTCTAAGGACAACATTTGATTGTGGTTGGTATTTTGCATCAAAACAAAAATCGAAAGGTAAGAAAATAAGTGGTTTAGTGACTACTATTTATATTATTTTTAACAGCAAAACCCCCCCTAAATGTAATTATAGACATTCAGTGTGGCAGAAGAATGATTGCTGGTGCTGATAAGCCAGAAGTCATGACAATTTAGGTGTGCTTACAAACCTGGGCAAACTACGCAAAACGATTTAAAATCTTTCGGATCACATACCTGTAGTTTTAGACGAACAAAACAACGTTGTGTTTTTGTAATGGCAAACATGAAGATAGGGACTAGCTACTATATCGTATTACTACACATGCTTACTCATTGTTTTAATGAAGAAGAGTTAGTTGAATGCATCATGGCTAGGCCCCTAAAGCAAACCTTTACTACAGTTAATGAACTCCAGTTGTTTATCTTAGCTGTTTTCTCATATGTACTAGTTATAAAACTAAGTATGTCAGCAGGAAATAATAACAAATCTATCTTATATAAATAGAAGATTTGAGGCGGATAAAGATATTTTAAAGGGCTTTCTTAGGATGCACTGTGTTATGACTGTGACCAACATTGCTGTTATAGTAGTATAAATATTGTTATCATTTGTGTATAGATTATCATGTATATATAGCTACTGTATATATTTGGAAAATGTACGGTAGGAGAGCAAAACTACTTTATGAAGATTTAGTATAGTAATGTATAAATAGGCACTTGATAGCTAGGCATACTCCTTATATCCCTCAAAGCATATTCCTATAGTTACAGTTCTGTCTGTATCTCAAACGCTTTCCATTATATGTGTTAAAGTTGTTGATGAAGAACATATTGATAAAAACAAAACGGTGTATATATACTTTAGATTCAACTGATATTATGTAGTTGGACTGTATCTGTATAATGTATGCCAGCAGGTTTACTGTCATGGTAATTGTTAGTTTCTGAGTTACTATGTGTTACTACTCTAGGTGAGTGAATAAAATGAATGTGAGGACACTGAAGGAAAGTACATCAGGAGCTGTGAGATAAACAGCATGGGTATTTCTCTAAAAGCCTGCTTAGTCACAAGAGCTAAACTAGTAACTGATCACATCACATTAGTCTTAGCACTACATTTGTTATATTTTCCTATTTTTTTTTCCAACTGAACATACAGTATCTCCCATTTGAAAAGAGGGTTCATGTCCAACCAGAAGATAGGCGCTTCTGACAAGCTATGATGTCTTACTCAATGGCTGTCTATCCTTTGCCCACTAACTAAAAACTATTTACAAATGCACCGGTACATAATGGTTGCAAGAAAAACAGGCAAATTAAAGCCCTGGAACACACAAGCACATAGATGATTCAAACACACTGCAAAACTGATCCTGTGTCTCTACACTTAAGTAAAAACGTGAAATATAAGAACATGACAGTTAAAACACCAAACGAAAAGCTGTAGGCTTAATTCTAAGTAATTCTATACCTGTGAATATATTGTATAGCTGAAAAATACATTATGTTATAGTAATCTTACAAACATAAATTCTAAACTCTTTCTTGACTGTATAGTATATAAACCAAGGACAACAACGACAGGGGCGTATTTCAGGGTTGCATTGCATGTTTTCCCAACTTTTTACCTGACTATTAATTGAACACAATGACATCAGCCACTGGTACAATAAGTTAATCAAACAAAAGAGAGATATGACAAGAAAGGCCAGGGAGGGACTGCCGACAAAACATGGCGTTGTTGGAAAACAACTCCTGGAAAGTTCTTATGTCATGTCAATTTATAGTATCATAAAATGATACTAATGCTAAACGTCTGCTTGTAAGTCACACACAGGTATAAGTGAGGTCAACCATCTATGGGCAGGGGCGAGCCAACAGGCATATACCTCAGTATTGTCAAAGATTCTGTTATGTTTCCAATGAACCTTTCTCGTGAGCTGTGTGATAATATGGATGATTTATATAGCCCAAATCCACTCTTGAAATATCTCAAAACCAACATTAAACTATTCCTTTGCTATTATCTTTTTTCACAACCTATGACAACGAGAAAATGATGTACTTTAGAAAAACATCTACAGTCAATAGTGCATTTGATTCATTTATGACATAAATATCATTTAGGCTGACTGTAAGAGACTGCAAAGTGGTCAAAATAATGCTAGATTATCTCACTGATAATACATTTGGAAGCAACTATAGTCTGGTCTGGTTTCATAAGAAATACGTGATGGTTAAATAGTTTAGCATTCATTATTCTGTTTCTGAAACTGAAGGTTGGACTTAGTTCACAGTGCATGGTTCTTACTGTGTTTACTGGGACTAACTTGGTGAATGTACTGCTCTGCCTAGCTGGTTGACCATTTCTATATTATTCCATAGAGCAGACAACACCACCACCACAAGCAACACCACCACCTCCACCACTACTACCTCTACCACCACCACCACCACCCCTACCACTACCACCACCAACAACAACTTTATGCCAGAGCAATAACATGTGATCAAAATAGATCTCAGCAGTTCCTTACATACTGTAACAATCTGTTAAGGACTTTGTCTCATCAAACATGAGACTACAGAGTCCTCTAAGACTACAGACACAATTAACCTTGTATGCAGCCATGCAGTTCCTGGTCTTACAGAGTAGCAATGGGAGCAACAGAGTAGAAGCATTTATAGGCTTGTGTTCCCGATAGAGACCTCTGCAGCAGAGGATAACAAACTCCGGCCCAATCACAAGTCACATATATTGTTCCCTTTACTTGACAACCACATGCTATTTCAGTGACCAGATAGAAACTCTATGAAACATAATACAAGGCCCTCGCTCTGATGATATGAGGAAACTCTGGGATTGATTACTAACTAATAGCCCTCATCACTTCCTTGTTTTCAATTTGAAAGAGACAAAGATAGAATACAGTGAAGATGATAGAAGAGTATTATTAGGTAGGCCTTATCCAAATATCAACCAGCTGAAGCTAACTAAAGCACTAGGCACAAAATGCCATGCACTTCTTCCACTCGGGGCAATGTATTTACCACTATCAATATTTGATCAATAGATGTCTTTGTAAATGTGCACAACAAATGTGTTTATTAGCCCAAGAGGGTTAGCTAAAGCTGCGTCTCACAGTACCTGCACTGCATATTGCAAAGGAAGCCCTACAGTTCAGGTATTACACCTCCACTTGGGACACCAACAGTTTGATTACACAACACACACAAACACTCACACAGACAAACACAAGAGATGCAGACTTGTGTACAATTTACAAATAGCAAATAATAGCTGCGTACAATCTCCCACCCACCCTGTAATTCCTAAAGAAACTTGTTCTAAAAAAACACATAATTTATGTCCACGGACACTATAAAATATTTTTTTCTTTTTGGGGGGGATTTCGTTTGGCATGAATGCTTTTGTATGAAAATTCAGCATCTGTTCTAATGTATGCAATGGGATAACTGCTGTTGAAGGGGATTACCTCTTGAAAAGAATACATTAAAAGGTTGAAAACAGAGACAAGCTCACACGATGGATCACATTTAAATAGAACTAAACGCTTGCACAAACACAGCACAAGTAAATACATATAATAACAAGAGATAACAAAAGCTAAGAAACATAAAATGACCTTATCGTAAAATGGAACAAAGCTATTCTAACACGATAATTCTACAACAAATTATTAGATAAAAAATGATTATTTTTCTCTAAAACTATAATATCTCTGGTAACAGTAGTGCACTTATCGGCTCAAGCAGTGCAACATATAGGCTATGCAAGAAAATAATGCAGTCCTCTTATCAAGCTTTTAAGAAAGATGTTTAAAAAATGAACAAATGAAAATAATAGAATTTCATTTATTAAGTAAAACAATAAAATATTAAGCACAGGCATTTGAAGAAAATGTGCAAAGCAGCACTTTGTTTTTCTCTACAACATATTGTTTTCAGACTGTAATTCTGGTAAGTTACTATCTTATCATGGTAACTAAAAAGGTGTGTCTACTCAAAGAAATGAGCAAAATCTTCAGATTGCAGTTGCAGGCAGACGTGTATGTCTTATTTTGGATAAAATGCATGAACAGTAAGCCAAATATCAGAGCAGAGCCTTTGAGTGACGTGACACTTGAATGACACCCCCTTGCCTTACTCCCAAATCTATTCTGTACACACTGTGTCTAGGTATCTGTGAAATCAGGAATGTATCTTATTGTCTTGGAAGTCCATCTGCAAGTTGTGGTATATTATGAAGTAATTATTGACCGGGGTATATGTTATTGTGGTTTCTTTTGCCTCGTCTGTCTCGGTGTCTGTATTAAATGTCCGAACGTGACATGCCATTTGGGCCACCAGGTGGAGCTAACATTTCAGGAGTAGTGCATTTTAGTTTCTCCACCTGCTCAAATAGCTGTGTCATGTCCATAGGAACAGGATATACAGAGATTTAGGTCATACAATTATATTTTTGTCCAATGCAAGTTCACAGAATCACTCAATTTTATGGGTCTTAAACTATCCTGGTAAACCATTCCATTATCAAATAATATATTTTAGTTTCTTAATTTAAACGTTAATAGTAATATTGACCAATCATGTTGTAATCTACAGCTGATAACAGTCTGGTGCAAATTGCGAAGCAGCAGTCATGATGAGTCTGGTAGCATACTCAATCAAGCCTGCTACAACTGCACATGTAAAATCCTCTTCATAGAACTAAACAATAATTTATAACCTCATTATGTCAAGAAGAACCTTTAGTCTTTTGTTATGTCACATGTTGTAAATGGAAGAGGTCTAATAGCCTTAACAGTCTTCTAAGATATTAGTGGCAGTGTATGCAAATGAAATAAACTCCTAACAATGTTACATTTTTCTCAAATACTGTCTTATCAACAACCCTAATTTTGTAAACTTAACCTGAACCATCAAAATGCATGGACAATAACACATATACTAAATACCCATTTCTATACCCACTCACAGGAAGTTACATTTCAGTACAATTATTAATATCAATTTGTACCTTCACAACAGCTGTATTGTAATCCCTCAATACCTTAATAATAATAAATAAAAACCCAGTGTCAAATTAATTACTCTCCTTTTCTTACCCTACATAAGAAGGCAAACTTGTGACCAACAATATTTTTTAGAGGGAATCTTTAGCCCAAGCCAGATTTTTTATATTTTTTTGTGAAAATTATACCACAGTAAGCTTGGACTCCTAATAGTGTCCAAAACGGTCAATATGGGATTACATTTACCATGTTCCAAATTCCATGGCAATGTTTGCACACGCACACACACGCACACATACAAATACACACGCACAAGTACACACATACACAGATTAACACATACACTCATACAAAGATATATTTATACTGTATATAGGTGTGTGAGTTTGAATTTGTGTATGTGTGTGTGTTTCTTTCATAGGCCTTTCGGTAGTGTTCAACACATAAATCAGTATTTTAGGAAAGCATACATTTAGAGGCCTGTAGTAAGGATCCATCCAGTGGATCAATATCAAACTACAAAGCCTTAAGGCCACCATCTTGTTTTTCTTTTAGAATAACAAAAAAAAACTCATTTCTGGGAAACTTAATGTGCCAGTGTCTATACTGATTATTCTTCATGCCTCAAAATAAAAAAAAATCTAGTGCCATTTTTCTTTTTCATTTAATATTTTTTAAAGAAGTGTATCTATTTGTACTTATCCATCGGAGACATGCATTCGCATGTGGTCATTGAAGTGCTCAATTTGGTCGAACTTGGCAGGGCAGACGGAGCACACGTAGGTGGTCCCTTCTTGGCAGCTTGCCTCCGCAGCCACACCCACTCCTGGTCCGACCCCACCCCCTACTCCTGCGCCACCGCCGACGGGCATGGCGAGGGCCGCCACGCCGGCGCCAGGTTCGGGCACGGCCATGGGAATGGAAACGGGGCCACCGGCACCTGCTGCCCCGGACAGCCCTGTGACGGCGCCCCCTGTGCTGTGCAGAGCCATGTGTCTCTCCAGCAGGGTCTTGTGAGAGAACTTCTTCTTGCAGATGTAGCACTCATAGGACTTCTCTCCACGGTGCAGCCGCATGTGGACGTTGAGGGAGCTCTTTTGGGTGAAGCGTTTGTTGCAGATGCTGCACTGGTAGGCACGCACCCCTGTGTGAGTGACCATGTGTTTGATTAGGTAATCCTTCAGGGAGAACGAGCGCCAGCAGATGCTGCACTGATGTGGTTTCTCACCTGGATGTACAAAGAAGTCACAGTCATTAGGAGGAAAAAGGAGACAGAAAAACACAAAACCCTGCTAAACAACAAAGAACACTGACTGACAGTGAAGCTCCATTCTTCGAATGTAGCCTTGAGAATGTTGCATGATTTTTGCTAATTAACGAGGACGTTGCCCATCACAAAACAACAGTAAACCCAACACCTCAGTCCATGAACTCACTGTCAAGCAGCCATTGTTTATGGGCACGCACATCCTCCAGTGTCTGATTCGTTACATTTGAATAGGCACCGATATTTCCCTCTTACTCATTAACATATTATCAGTGTATGAACTAGTATCTCAGTTTGAATATATTTTCTAAACTAATCAAAAACAATATCATTTTAATTCATTCATTCTGCTCTTAAATGGCCCAATTATGAATTCAGGTCAAATTTGAACCCCTTCCAACATCCTGCTCGGTGTTGTCTTCCCTATTTTTTACTTTTAATATTTATGCACCAACCACCCACTGATACAACTTTAAAATGACAAATAGTACCGAATCAATGTGTGATATCTTACAGAACAAGCTTAATGGGCAACCATAAAGGGCATTATATATCACCCACTATAATGTAATCAAAAACATAATATCAGCTACATCACAGGTGTCAAACTCATTCCACGGGGGGCCGAGTGTCTGCGGGTTTTCGCTCCTCCCTTATACTTGATTGATGAATTAACATCACTAATTAGTTAGGAACTCCCCACACCTGGTTGTCTAGGGCTTTATTGAAAGGAAAGACCAAAAACCTGCAGACACAAGGCCCTCCGTGGAATGAGTTTGACACCCCTGAGCTACATGATGCAGGTAGCCACAGTTCACTTTTCAATGTGACAGAGCCTTATAACTAATTTGTATAGATCAGTTGAATCTAAATCAGGGATTGACATTAAGGTAACCTAAAACAGATATTTCTGGTTCCTCCCCATTTTTTAAGTCAGGGGTATCAAACTCCTTCCACTAAGGGCCTAGTGTCTGCGGGTTTTTGCTTTTTCCTTTCAATTAAGACCTAGACAGCCAGGTGAGGGGAGTTATTTACTAATTAGTGACTAAGTACAAGGGAGGAGCGAAAACCCGCAGACACTTGGCCCTCCATGGAATGAGTTTGACACGTGGTTTAAGTGGAAGACAATTTATGACATTTCTGTGTGCAAACAGCTAGAGCCATAAAGTGCCATAAATTGTCTCTCTTTCACTTAAACAATTGGGAGGAACCAAAAATACATGTTTTAGGCTACTGGAAAGTTTGGTTGTTTTCACCTGACCAATGGCGAAACCACAGAGAAGGCTCAACTTGCCCAACTGCCATTCCTTCCATAAGGGAAGAAACCAGAAAGTTCACTTGCCTGGCCAGTAGGACAACCTTTAATGTCAATCCCTGAAAATCACTACTTCTTTCAGGCACAGAAAACAAATATACTGTATAAAGGGAAAGGGGGATACCTAGTCAGTCGTACAACTGAATGCATTCAAGAAACTGAAATGTTTCTTCCGCATTTAACCCAACCCCTCTGAATCAGAGTTAGCCATCCATCCATCAAGAAATAGCCTATATACATCAAGCAACTAAACAAAATACACATTTATTAGGAGGGAATTCAAAAGGCTGATTGAGGACCTTTGTACTGAAGATGTTTGTTCTCTATGATTGTGTTGATGCTTTTCGTGTACAGATGTGAATATTGTTGTGTATATTGATGGGTATATTGATGTGTATAGTGTATATTGATGTGTATAGTGTATATTGATGTATATAATGTATATTGATGTGTATATTGATGTGTATAGTGTATATTGATGTGTACAGTGATGTGTATAGTGTATATTGATGTGTATATTGATGTGTATAGTGTATATTGATGTGTATAGTGTATATTGATGTATATAATGTATATTGATGTGTATATTGATGTGTATAGTGTATATTGATGTGTACAGTGATGTGTATAGTGTATATTGATGTGTACAGTGTATATTTATGTGTATAGTGATGTGTATTGTGTATATTGATGTGTATAGTGTATATTTAAGCAATAAGGCTTGAGGGGGGTGTGGTATATGGTCAATATACACCGAGATGCGTCGTGCCAAAGAACAGCCTTTTGTAGTGGTATATTGACCATATATCAGAAACCCCAGAGGTGCCTTAGTTCATTTTTACATGTTTTGTTTGAGCTGCTTTTGAAAGCAAAAGTCAAATTGAAAACAGTATTGGTATTGTTGAATTCGATTTTCATGGTGGAAAAAGTAATACTTGAATTTTAATAAATTGTCATACTTGAGTAAAAGTAAAGATACCTTAACAGAAAATGACTCAAGTAAAAGTGAAAGGCACCCAGTAAAATACTACTTGAGTAAAAGTCTAAAAGCATTTGGTTTTAAATATACTTAAGTATCAAAAGTAAATGTAATTGCTAAAATATACCTAAGTATCAAAAGTATAAATCGTTTCAAATTCCTTATATTAAGCAAACCAGACGGCACCATTTAGATTTTTTTACGGCCAGGGGCGCGCTGCAACACTCAGACATAATTTACAAATGAAGCATGTGTGTTTAGTGAGTCAGCCAGATCAGACACAGTAGGGATGACCAGGGATGTTCTCTTGATAAGTGTGTGAATTAGACAATTTCCTGTCCTGCTAAGCATTCAAAAATGTAACGAGTACTTTTGGGTGTCAGGGAAAATGTGTGGAGTAAACAGTACATCATTTTCTTTTTGAATGTAGTAAAGTAATAATTGTCAAAAATATAAATAGTAAAGTACAGATACCCCCAAAAATTACTTAAGTAGTACTTAATTACTTTACACCACTGGTTTTCATAATAGCAAGCTAGCAAGTCTGTTTGTTTGGTTACCACAGCTAGTAAACTTGCTAGCTACTTCAGTGGATGTTGAACACATGTCTACTGGCAAATTAACCTCATTTCTAGTGGCAAATGTCTGAAATTATAGCCATGGTATGAAAGGGAAAATCAACTCAGGACTTTTGGTTACTACATGATTCCATATGTGTTATTTCATAGTTTTGAATGAGTAGGTGTGACCAAACCTTTGACTAGTACTGTACATAAGGGATAATCAACGAGGGGCTATGTGTTCTATGGGAAATAATGCAACTCCATGGATGGTCAGTTCCACTCCGTGTCTTGGAACACACATTCCACCTCCTTCATTATTTTCCATAGAACGCATAGCCCCTCGTTGATAATCCCTTATGTACAGTACCAGTCAAGCGTTTGGTCACACCTACTCATTCAAGGATTTTTCTTTATTTTTACTATTTTCTACACTGTAGAATAATAGTTTAGACATCAAAACTATGAAATAACACATATGGAATCATGTAGTAACCAAAAAAGTGTTAAACAAATCATTTATATTTGAGATTCTTCAAAGTAGCCACCCTTTGCCTTGATGACAGCTTTGCACACTCTTGGCATTCACTCAAGCAGCTTCATGAGGTAGTCATCTGGAATTAATTTCAATTAACAGGTGTGCTTTGTTAAAAGTTAATTTGTGGAATGGAGTGCTGCATCAGATTTTACATTTTACATTTAAGTCATTTAGCAGACGCTCTTATCCAGAGCGACTTACAAATTGGTGCATTCACCTTATGATATCCAGTGGAACAACCACTTACAATATACACTTTACACTTTACACACTTTACACTTTACACTTTACAATATCCACATATCCCTACCGGCCAAACCCTCCCTAACCCGGACCCGGACGACGCTAAGCCAATTGTGCGTCGCCCCACGGACCTCCCGGTCGCGGCCGGCTGCGGCAGAGCCTGGGCGTGAACCCAGAGACTCTGGTGGCGCAGCTAGCACTGCGATGCAGTGCTCTAGACCACTGCGCCACCCGGGAGATCAGATGACCTGGCCGCCACAATCACCCGACCTCAACCCAATTGAGATGGCTTGGAATGAGTTGGACCGCCGAGTGAAGGAACTCCTTCAAGACTGTTTGAAAAGCATTCCAGGTGAAGCTGGTTGAGAGAATGCCAAGAGTGTGCAAAGCTGTCACCAAGGCAAATGGTAGCTACTTTGTAGAATTTCAAATATAAAATATATTTTGATTTGTTTAACACTTTTTTGGTTACTACATGATTCCATATGTGTTATTTCATAGTTTTGATGTCTTCACTATTATTTTACAATGTAGATAATAGTCAAATAAAGAAAAACCCATGAATGAGTAGATGTATCAAAACTTTTGACTGGTACTGTATATTGATCTGTATATTGATGTGAATAGTGTATATTGATGTGTATAGTGATGTGTACAGTGACGTGTATATCGATGTGTGTATTGATGTGTATAGTGTATATTAGTTTGTATATTGATGTGTATAGTAATGTGAATAGTGTATATTGATGTGTATAGTGTATACTGATGTGTATAATGATGTGTATAGTGTATATTGATGTGTATATTGTATATAGGATGTGTGTCTATATTGACCTCTTGCACAGTGAGGAGGGTTGTTTGAGTGGCCCAAAAATCTCCAAGGATCACAGTTGGAGAATTGCAGACGTTAGTTGGGTCTTGGGGTCAGAAAGTCTCCAAAACTACAATCAGACGCCATATACATAACCACAAGTTGTGTCACACCCTGGCCTTAGTTATCTTTGTTTTCATTATTATTTTAGTTAGGTCAGGGTGTGACATGGGGAAGTTTGTGTGTTTTTGTATTGTCTAGGGTGTTGTATGGTTTAGGGGGTTTAGTAGAGTAGATGGTTTAGTGTTCAGTGTAGGTGTCTAGGAAAGTCTATGGTTGCCTGAATTGGGTCTCAATTAGAGACAGCTGGTTATTGTTGTCTCTGATTGGGAGCCATATTTAAGGCAACCATAGGCTTTAGCTGTTTTGTGGGTAATTGTCTATGTGTAGTGTTTGTGTCAGCACTATCTGTATTTATAGCTTCACGGTCGTCTGTTTGTTGTTTTGTTTCGTTTTCATTCTTATAATAAAGAGAAGATGTATTTTTCACGCGCTGCGCCTTGGTCCTCTCTCTCACCATTAGACGATCGTGACAAGTTGTTTAGGAGGGTTGCCATAAAAAAGCCTTTGCTGTCATCAAACAACAAACTCAGGCTCCTACAGTTTGCCAAACGTTACTGTAACTTTCAATGGGACCGGGTTCTATGGTCAGATGAGACCAAAATTGAGCGTTTTGGAAACAAACACCAGAGGTGGGTTTAGCGTAGAAAGAAAGATAGCCATGCAGAAAAGTACCTCCTCCCCACTGTGAAGTATGGTGGTGGATCTTTGATTTTGTGGGGCTGTTTTTCTTCCAAAGGCTCTGGACAACTTGCTAGGATACATGGTATCATGGACTCCATCAAGTACCAGTAGATATTAAATCAAAACCTGACTGCCTCTGCTAGGAAGCTTAAACTGGGCCGAGGTTGGATCTTCCAGCAGGACAATGATCCAAAGCACACTTCAAAAATCAACACTAAAATGTTTCACTGACCACAGAATCAAGGTTTTCCCATGGCCATCCCAGTCCCCTGACATAAACCCCATAGAAAACCTGTGGGATGAGCTAGAGGAGAGTCCACACGCGTGGACCTCGGAATCTGAAGGATCTGGAGAGTTTTTGTATTGAGGAATGGTCTCAAATCCCTTGCCATGTGTTCTACAACCTCATTACGCATTATAGGAGAAGACTCAGAGCAGTTATCTTGGCAAAGGGAGGTTGCACAAAGTATTGAATGAAGGGGTGCCAATAATTGTGGCACACATATATTTGAGAAAAACATTTGTTTCATGATAATAATTGATCTATTTCAATTATTTTACTTTAATTAAAGGTTAGATTTTTGGGAATATTTTGAATGAAAGACCAAGAGGATAAACAATAAAGACAATTTTTTCACAGCCTGTTTTGCTCCTATTTACCAAGGCTGCCAATATTAGTGGAGGGTATATTGATGTGTATAGTGTATATTGATGTGTATAGTGTATATTGATGTTTATAGTGTAGTGTTGTGTATATTGATGTGTATAAGGGAAAGGGGGATACCTAGTCACTTGTACATCTGAATGCCTTCAACTGAAATGTGTCTTCTGCATTAAACTCTCCGAATCAGAGAGACGCAGGGGGCTGCCTTAATCAACATCCACTGCCCCCAGGAAACAGGTTAACTGCCTTGCTCAGGGGCAGAACAACAGATTTTTACCTTGTCAGCTCAGGGATTTGATCCAGTAACCGAAAGGTTACTGGCCCAATGCTCTAACCACTAGGCTACCTGCCGCCCCAGCATATGCTGATGTGTATAATGATGTTTTTAGTGTATATTGATGTGTATAGTGTATATTAATGTGTAGAGTGTATATTGATTTGTATAGTGTAGATTTCTGTGTATATTGACGTGTATATTGATGTTTATAGTGTATAATGGTTTGTTATTGATGTGTATAGTGTATATTCATGTATATATTTGTCACGTTCCTGACCTATTGTTCCTTTTTCTTTTATTTATTTAGTTGGTCAGGGCGTGAGTTGGGGTGGGTTGTCTTTGTGTGTTTTGTCTAGTTTAGGGTGTGTGTGTGTTTGTTAAAGTTTTTTTTTGTATGTATGGGGTAGTGTTCAGTGTAGGTGTTTAGGAAAGTCTATGGTTGCCTGATTTGGTTCTCAATCAGAGACAGCTGTTTATTGTTGTCTCTGATTGGGAGCCATATTTAAGGCAGCCATAGGCTTTAGGTATTTGTGGGTAATTGTCTATGTCAGTGTGTAGTGGTCAGTGTCAGCACCATTTCTGTTTAGATAGCTTCACGGTCGTCAGTTTGTTGTTTTGTTTTGTTCGTTGCTCTTCTCAAATAAAAGAAGAATGTATTTCTCACACGCTGCGTTTTGGTCCTCTCTACAAAGTCAAGACGATCGTGACAATATTAATGTGTTTAGTGTATAGTGATGTTTATATTGATGTGTGAATTGATGTGTATAGTGTAGTTTATATTGGTTTATATATTGATGTGCATAGTGATGTGTATATTGATGTGTATAGTGTATATTATGTGTACATTGATGTGTATAGTGTATATTGATGTGTATATTGATGTGTAGTGTTCAATGATGTGTATAGTGTATAGTGATGTGAATATTGGTGTATAGTGATGTGTATAGTGTATATTGATGTGTATAGTGTATATTAATGTATATATTGATGTGTATAGTGATGTATATATTGATGTGTATAGTGTATAGTATAAATTGATGTGAATATTGATGTGTATAGTGTATATTGATGTGTATATTGATGTGTATAGTGATGTGTATATTGTATAGTATATATTGATGTGAATATTGATGTGTATAGTGTATATTGATGTGTATAGTGATGTGTATAGTGTATATACATGTGTATATTGATGTGTATAGTGTATATTGATGTGCATAGTGCATATTGATATGTATATTGATGTGTATAGGGCTGTATATAGTATATCGATGTGTATAGTGTATATTGATGTGTATATTATTTAATATATTGATGTGTTTAGTGTATAGGGATGTGTATATTGATGTGTTTATTGATTTGTATAGTGTAGTGTATTGTGTATATTGGTTTGTATATTGATGTGTATAGTGTATATTAATGTATATATTGATGTGTATAGTGCATGTTGATGTTCATTTTGATGTGTTTAGTTTATATTGCTGTGCAGAGTGATATGTATAGTGTATATATATATCTGTGTATAGTGATGTGTATAGTGTTTAGTGAGGTGTATAGTGTATATTGGTTTGTATATTGATGTGTATAGTGTACATTGATGTGCATAGTGATGTGTATAGTGTGTATTGATGTCTATAGTGTACATTGATGTGAATATTGATATTTATTGATTGACTATATTGATGTGTATAGTCTATATTGATATGTGTATTGATGTATATAGTGTCGTGTGTAGTGTATATTGGTTTAAATATTGATCTGTATAGTGTATATTAATGTATATATTGATGTGTATAGTGTATTGTGATGTGTATATTGATGTGTATAGTGCATATTGATGTGTATAATGTATATTGATGTGTACATTGATTTGTATAGTGTATATTGATGTGTATAGTGTATATTGATGTGTATATCGATGTGTATAGTTTATATTGATGTGCATATTTATGTGTATAGTGTATATTGATGTGTATATTGATGTGTATAGTGTATATTGATGTGTATAGTGTATAATATACTGTACTGTACTGTCAAAGGTACTGGAGTCCTTAGTTAGTAGGCAGCTAAAGACCTACTTCCAAGAAAACAACATCTTAAATGGAATGCAATCAGGTTTTAGGTCTGGCCACAGCACTGTTTCAGCAACATTGAAGGTTTTAAATGACATCCACTGTGCTCTTGATAAGAAGTTACATTGTGTGTCTGTTTTTATTGATTTGTCGAAGGCTTTTGACACCATGGACCATGCTGTGTTAGTGCAAAGGTTAAAATGTTGTGGAATTACTGGTCATGCTCTAGATTGGTATATAAATTATCTATCAAATCGTACACAATGTGTAATGGTGGATGGTTGTAAATCTGAGTCCATAGAGGTGTGCTCAGGTGTTCCGCAAGGTTCTATTTTGGGCCTACTGTTGTTCATTTTGTATATCAACAACATTGGGGATCTTATTGAAACAGTGGATGTTCATTTTTATGCAGATGATACTGTTCTTTATTCAAGTGGTAGTTTATCTTTAGCTTTTGAAAATGCCCAAAGAGCATTTAACATCATACAACAGAATCTGTATGATTTAAAGCTGATTCTAAATTCAGGTAAAACAAAATGCATGGTATTTTCAAATGCCAGGCATGTTACAAATCATGTCATTGCTACATTGGCTGGACATACTATAGAGCAAGTTAAAGTGTACAAATATTTGGGTGTGTGGGTTGATGATAAGCTGAGCTTCACTGTGCATGTAGACAACTTGATAAGGAAGCTCAAGCTGAAAATAGGATTTTATTACCGGCATAAGGCTTGTTTTTCTTTTGAGGCCAGGAAGGAGCTGGTACGATGTACATTACTGTCGGTTTTAGATTTTAGTGATGTTATATATATGCAGGCCTCAGCCACTACCCTGAGAGCACTTGATTCAGTGTATCATGCAGCCCTCAGGTTCATTACAAATCAGAAACGTCTAACACATCATTGTGATCTCTACAGCGCTGTTGGCTGGTCGTCATTGACCTTGTGTAGGCTTAAACACTGGTATACACTGATTTATAAGGCCATATTGGGTAAAATGCCATTTTATCTCTGTTCTTTTTTAGTCAGGTCAGTAAATAAATATCAATTACGGTCCCATTCTGATTTGCTTCTAACAGTACCAAAAATTAGAACAGGTCATGGTAGAAATAGTTTTAGTTACTTAGCACCGTGGTCCTGGAATTCTCTCCTGAACATTTTAAAATGTCATGATCTAGTTTCGTTGGTGGAGTTTAAACACTTGATCGATGTATATATCAAAGAAGAGTGTAATTGTTTTTAGGCCAGCTGTTTTTAGTCAAGATGTTTGTGTTTTTAATGTAATATGTAATTGTTGTACTGTATGTGTGTTTATAGTTTTGTTTAATGTTGTGTTCCCCCTGCTGCTATTGGACCAGGTCTCTCTTGGAAAAGAGATTTTATCTCAATGAGAAAAAACCTGTATAAATAAAGGTAAAAAAAATATATATATGTGTATCGTGTATAGTGTATATTGATGTGTATATTGATATGTATAGTGTATATTGATGTGTATAGTGTATATTGATGTGTATAGTTTATAGTGATGTATATATTGATATGTATAGTGTATATTGATGTGTATAGTTTATAGTGATGTATATAATGATGTGTATGGTGTATATTGATGTGTATATTGATATGTATAGTGTATATTGATGTGTATAGTGTATATTGATGTGTATAGTGTATAGTGATGTATATATTGATGTGTATAGTGTATATTGATGTGTATAGTTTATAGTGATGTATATAATGATGTGTATAGTGTATATTGATGTGTATATTGATATGTATAGTGTATATTGATGTGTATAGTGTATATTGATGTGTATAGTTTATAGTGATGTATATATTGATATGTATAGTGTATATTGATGTGTATAGTTTATAGTGATGTATATAATGATGTGTATAGTGTATATTGATGTGTATATTGATATATATAGTGTATATTGATGTGTATAGTGTATATTGATGTGTATAGTGTATAGTGATGTATATATTGATGTGTATAGTGTATATTGATGTGTATAGTTTATAGTGATCTATATAATGATGTGTATAGTGTATATTGATGTGTTATTGATGCGTATAGCGATGTGTTTAATGTGTATTGATGTGTATAGAGGGCTCATCTGTGAAAGAGACCTTGGTCTCAGCCTAGTTTAAAAACAATCCATTACTACATCTAAACTAAAATAATTATTCATTGTATTTGTGTCTTTTATGTTTGCAAATGTATAGGGAAATTATTTGAAACTCACCAGTGTGCACAAACATGTGTTTGACGTAGTTCTGTTTAGCAGTAAAGGTTTTAGTGCAGAGAGTGCACTCATAGGGCTTCTTCTCCCCCTGTCCCATCGAGGCCGCCTGTTGCTGTTCCCGCGCTGCCTGTTGCTGTACCGTCAATTGCTGAGGGAATGGGGGCATACTAGGGGTAGGCCCGGACACAAACTGGGGCTGCTGGCCTCCCATGGACTGCTGCAGGCTGAAGAGGAAGGGCTTGTTGTTGCTGGCCGACTGTGTGGGAAACAGAGTGGGCAGGTAGGAGTTGCCAGCCATGCCCATTACCTGGGTGTTGCTGGTCATGGTGAGTGGCATCCTCAGGTTGCTGGTGTGAGATTCGGCCTGACGCATATAGAGTAGGGCACTTGGCAGAGACTGGGCCATGATTGGGTTGGGCAGGGGCTGCAACATGTTACTGTCGCTAGTGCTGTGGGATGTGCCCCCTTCCTCCGTCTCATGAATCTGCTCTGGGGAGGAGTCATCGACCTCAATCTGCACTGGGGTCCCCTCTCCACCTCCTTCCCTCCCAAAGCCCACGGGGTACTGGTGCTGGTCCACGGAGTCTGGCTCAGTACCAATGGAGGAGCTTACCCCTGAGTCAAAGCTTTCACCCTTCGGTTCAGTCTCCACACCCTCAACGTGGTCAGTGTCCTCTGTGCACTCATCCATACCATAGCAGCTGTACTCATCCTCTGCTTCCTGCTTTATGTGAATGCCTCCTGTCTGTATGCGTACCGGTCGGGGCTGCTTGCGGCAGTGGGTGGTCTCAGGGGTGGATAGGAAGCGTTCCATCTGCTGTGACCTTTCATGGATGCGGGTGATCCACGGCGGGTCCTGGTCGTGCTGGTCCTTCTGCATGCTAAGGGCTGGGTCGTAGCTTGTTGTCATACTGGTTACGTAGTGGGAGCGCTCACGGGTTCCATTCTGCAGTGAGAGGCCCGAGTAGGAGTACAGCGATGTGTACGCACGCTCAAGGCTCTGCTGGGACGTGGCCTGCATGTACCCTGACTCTGCATCGCTGCTGGGCCCAGAGGTGCCTGACTCAGGTGTGCCCCGGGGCGTCTCCTGCCCAGAGTCCCCTGGGTTGACAGGGAACCCCCCTGGACCGGCCAGGCCCACATTCTGGGACACGATGCGGGTGCACTCATCGATGACCGTCTTGATCTGCAGGATGCTGGCAGCAGTGAGGATCTGGAGAGCCTCCGATTGGGACACCCGCAGGACCCCGCTGTACATGAAGTCTATCAGCTTCTGGATGGACTGCACTGAGACCACCGAGGGGATCTCAATGTCACTGTAGCCCAGGAGAAGCTTGTCCTGAAAGAAGGGGCTCCCAGCGGCCAGCACGCAGCGGTGGGCTCGCAGCATGCTTCCATGGATCCGAACAGTCACGTCACAGAAGTGCCCGCGGTTGCGCTGCTCATTGAGGGTCTCAAGTACAGAATTGCTGAAGTTGTGGAGATTGATGTTATGAATGCGCTCGGTCATCCCCTTGCAACAGATGTCACCTGGACACAGAAGAAAAAAAGGCTTAATGTTTTAAATAATTAATAAACCTTTAGAAAGTCAAAATGTGGGCCACATGATGAGCACTATCTAATACAAAAAAAATGATAATGATTATCAAATACATTTTAAGATGAAACATAGCTGCACTGCAGGGACATAATCAGGATATTTAGCACAGAAATGCCAAGTTTAATCAATTTCAACAAATGACCTTCTCCATCCACCCCATGTGCTTTCCTCACATTTCAGTGGTCATCTTATTTTCATAAGATGTTGGCATTTGATATTGAAACAATCAAATTAGTCAAGGTAAACTAGCTAGCTGGTTAGTAGTTGGATGAATGTCTGCACAAAACTGCACAACAAAGGATCTGTAGCGCGATAGAGCGAAAGAGACAATCAAGATGGATCCCCATCTCATTAGTTTTGTTCCCATCTTACAAGTCTGGTGGTAGATTTTCTCTGAGACTCTAAACCCCCAGTAGGTGGTGCTCTGGGTTTAAACTAATAGGCTTAGTTTATCAGCCGTCCACCTGCGTGCTCAGTGATGGTGCTCCCTAACTATCTTACCCTCTGCTCTCCCAGTGATGGTGCTCCCTAACTATCTTACCTCTGCTCTCCCAATTTTGGGACATTACACAAATTAAGCTGGTATTTGCGCCAGAGTCATTTGCTAAAATTTGGTCTGACAATGTTTAGGCCCCCCTCATGAATGGATTTGTGGCTGCCCTGAACACAAACTGTACCTGAAACTCATATCTACAAATTGGCTAAGCAAATAAACAAATCTTCAAAGATAGCTCCATTTTATTCCAAGCGTAACAGTATTGCTCTCAATTCATGCAATGTTAAAGCTCCTCTTAGACATCTAAATGTAGTATTAACAAAATGCTACAAAGACAATATACAACTTGTTGACTTGTTGAATAATGCTTGACTTTTCTAGCTAACATTTGAAGATCAGTTGAAAAAGACTGGATATGACAATGAAAGACAATGGCATCCAATAGCTTTGTCATTCCACACATGGAATCTAAATTAATTAAATTGGTTTTCTACCATTTCACCATAATAACATATTTTATTAACCACTTTGATAGCAGAACAAGTATCAAATCACTAAATATTATTTATCATTAGCCCTCCAGCAAACAGCCTCTACATTATACTGTCCTTAAAAAAACATGAATGGCTTTTCTGTAAGACTGAACACCTGTTCATACAATCGTATATGTTTTACATAATTTCATTCATCCACATAACCCACACCCAGAGCACAGGGGTTCTTGAAACCACGGCTATTATACAGTACCTCCCCCTTTACCCTCTGGGTTCATACTGTACACACACACACACACACACTCACACACACACACACACACACACACACACACACACACACACACACACACACACACACACACACACACACACACACACACACACACACGTTTATTCTTATAGCACCTGACCCCCTTTCACTACTATCACCCTTGTAATTATCATATGCAATAGCAGTAAAACTATAATTAAATCAGACTTCTCTCCTATGCAATCGTAAAGGAAAGGTGGCATGATATACAATATATTCCACAAATCTAACAGCGTAGATTGATTATATTCCATATAAACGGTCTTTATGCAAAAGTGTATAAAACATTTTCGCAATTTGAATTACATTCATCAAAAACTCCTATACCAACAATACAGTGCAGCTTTGACGTCAAGAAAGGAACAGCCAGCTGGTGGCTTTGGTGATGGAGGCTAATCGGGTAAGTAGGTACTAAAGTGCCCAAAGAGTTTTGTCATGTTATCTTGTTAGTAGATTATAAAAAATTAAGATAGCCAGCTATCTAAGTGCACCGGGTCTTGCAAAACTAACTGGCCCACTCAGATCTAACATGGTGTTTGGGGATGGAATAAGCTAACTAGCTAGCTAGCTAGCAAGCAAGCTACAACAACCCCATCAACACTGTACGTTTTGCAGAAATGAATGGTCAAATACCAATCGGATTAACGTCATTATTTATTTCAAGGTAGGTCTTTATTTTAGCTGAACTGCCTGATCTTTCTTGGCCGATATAACTTGCAGGATATCATGGTAGCCAATGTTTGTGTTAGGCATTATACCTGGATTTACTGTTACTGCTGCTGGTAACGTTAGCACTCAGGTTAGCATGTGGCTAGCTATAGCTACCATTGGCCAACAGTTTTAGCCAGTTTGGTTATAGACTTTCAATGTCTACTATGATGGTAAAGGTTTATCTTGATTTTGTGTAACAGTATGAGAAATGCTGGACTTGGTACGATGGGGGTCCTTACCGTCTTATGTGGACAGTGGCTTCACTCTTGCTATGTATTCACTTGTGTCCTTCTCTTAAAGTCACTTATCCGAACGCTTTTCCGACATGACCTCGGTCAAATTCGGATAAAATATAAATTTCTCTCAAAATACAAATGTAAAGTGATATGTCGTACTGGGACTTTTAGTTGGAAGGATGAAATCAATCCGAATGTTTAACAGCAACCTAATTCTGCAATCTTCCCTTTAATGTTAAACACAATCATCACGATCTTCCTAGATAATGTATAATGTATATTCATGGCCATGCCTTGCTTTTAGGTCAAGTGATTACCTTTGACCATCTGCCAGAGAAAATAAAAGCCTTGAATCTACAGTATGTCTATTTACTTTAATGTTTTATATAAGACTTGCTATCAAAACCAAGGGAAGAACTAATGAGCACCATTTAGTTTTATTTACTCTTGGGAACCCAATTGATCGAAAGCATTATAATATATAAAAACTGAAAGAAAAAAAATTAAAACAAACATCCTCTAATCACAGCCATTAGGCTTAATACAATCAGAAAGAGAAAAATGGGATGACTGCAACATGCCGTGACAGCAGGACAGCTTCGGTATATATTTATAAAACCATATTGAATGTCTGTTAATAAATGACAAACACACCCATGTAGCTAGAGATACCGTGGCCAGAGTAGCCTAACTACCGACAGACTGACCAATTGACCGACCAACTGACGAACCACAGAAATATACTCACAGTCAGATGACTCTTTGTTGGGAAGATGTGTGTGAGGCTGGTGATGAGGCACAGGGCACACTGCTACAGGTTGCTGGTGAAGGTGGCTATGGAAAGACCAGTCCTAGGCTGTCCCTTCAGTCCTCTCTGCTGCCACTATCATAGGTCGCTCTGCCACAGGGCCACAGTGGTCTCTTCAATACCACCCTAGGGGAAAAAGAGAGAATTCATAAATCAACATGTTCATTCTGAGAAAGAAATGTGTAGGTGTCTAACCTTCATACATAGATAATGAAGTGAGCAATGCAATCTGGATGTGTTATAATTTAACTCCAAGGTAAAGAGTGAGTGGACCTTCTAGACCAATTTAAGGCAGTTTACTCTAGTGGACATTTGACCGCCAATTATATGTCAAGGTTAGAAATCATATGGTCACAGGGCCAAATCTCTTTTCAGTCGTTATCTAAACTACTGGTCAGTGAACCACACCCTGCAAAGGAGATCCTTCCACATTCCAGTCTGATTTACCCACAAAGATATTATATTCCTCATACTGTATCATATTTTCCCGTTCTGAATAAAAGTACAAAGGTCAAAGGCTATATACATATGTTCAAGATCTCATAGATTTATCAGAAAAGCATTGAGAGAGACCAGGAAATTCTACAACATGCCTTGAGAGGGCCTAGAGGACTCAGGAGCTTGATTTATTTGAATAAAAGGTTGCAACAATGGCGAAAGGATTGTTCTCCAATACAAAGGACTCCAACAGTGTGTGTGTGTGTATATATGTGTGTGCCAAGGCAGTACTGAATGTGATTTCAAATGTATGTTTATTTATTTATTTATTTTTACTCCTTTTTCTCTCCAATTTCGCAATATCCAATTGGTAGTTACAGTCTTGTCCCATCACTGCAACTCCCGTACGGACTCATGAGAGGCGAAGGTCGAGAGCCATGCGTCCTCCGAAACACGACCCCGCCAAGCCGCACTGCTTCTTGACACACTGCTCGCTTAACCTGGAAGCCAGTCGCATCAATGTGTCGGAGGAAACACCGTACACCTGGCGACCGAAGTCAGCATGCATGCGCCTGGCCCGCCACAAGGAGTCGCTAGAGCGTGATGGGACAAGGACATCCTGGCAGGCCAAACCCTCCCCTAACCCGGACAACGCTGGGCCATTATGTGCCACCTCATGGGTCTTCCGGTCGTGGCCGGCTGCGACACAGCCTGGGATCGAACCCGGGTCTGTAGTCAAAATGTATTATAAAACATATTTTGATTTGTTTAACACATTTTTGGTTACTACATGATTCCATATGTGTTATTTCATAGTTTTGATGTCTTCACTATTATTCTACAATGTAGAAAATAGTAAAAATAAAGAAAAACCCTGGAATGAGTAGGTGTGTCCAAACATTCTTGAAGAAACACAAAAAGGCATATAACTACACCCAGGGTGTGATTCTCAGGTTTACAGACTCTAAGCCATACATATGTGTGCATGGCTATAAACTGTAAAAGGCCAACTGTAGACGATGTGAGCATCCCCAGGTTTGTACTGTAGGTCCTCACAACTGTTCACAAAATGGAGGAAATTTCCATATATCAAATTCAAATAAATCTGATTATATCATGAAATTTCCTAAAGGATAAATACCCATATTTGCTTTGAACCGTTGCATTGTGGTTTCCTCTTTTTGATGGTGGACAGTGCCTATAGTACAATACAAACAAATGTCTTCCCTTTTCTTGCCATGTGTCTTTCATCTATTGCAATCTATTTACTGAATGATCTTCATGAATATGATCATACACTATACTGTAGGAATATCATGTATTTGGTATTTTATTCGGATCCCCATTAGCTGTTGCTGAAGCGACTTTTCCTTGGTTAAAGCACTAAGCTTGATTAAACTGTAAACATTAGTAGAGAGGGTAACCAACAACCATTTTAATCATTCAAAGGAACCTTTAAAATATTTGACTCTGGGAAAATGTACTGGCATCAAGTAAAACAACTTGCATTAACTTTAAGAGCGACTAATCAAAAGGTAATGACTGCAACAGACAAACAAGACATAGCATGTGACGGTAATGAATACTGAATTGTCTCCATAAATGCTTTATGTCATTTATCTATTCATCAGATTTATTCTCTGCTTTTGGTTATCTTTCCCAGTCTGCTCTGAGCATAGATATTTATTTTTCTAAAAAGGGCTTTATTTATCCTTGCATACTTTCCATTGTATTAGTAGGCCTATGCCTCTGGCAGACCAGCCAGATTAATGTAATTAAACACTGCTTTGTATAGATGTAGGATCTTAATTTGAGCCAGTATGCTACAGCAGGAGGGGTTGTAGGGGTTGATAGGAAAGTTATCCTGCAACAGGGTGATCAAATTAAGATCCTACATCTGTAGATGCACAGAAGCAGTCAAATACAACCTTTGGAAAAACAAAATATCATAAACTAAGAAAACACAATGTAACGTACAACCAGGGTTCCAAAACGTTTCTTCTGCTGTCCACATATGATAAACCTTTTAGGCTCCATGTAGAAACCTCTGTGGAAAGGGTTATACAGTACATGGAACCCATATGGGTTCTACCTGGAACCAAAAAGTTTTACCTGGATACATGCAGTGCTCCATTGCGAAAGAGATTCTTAGTTTCAATGGGACTCCCTGTTAAAATAAAGGTAAAATAAAGAAATGTGGACCTCTTCAACCTGTTTCCTAACAACCAAATGCCTGTGGTTACACCACAGAAGATTGACATACTATGCCAATAGTTGTGTTCCCCGCCATGAATAATTTTTGTTTCTCTATTGTTTTATCGAATTATAGTTTGAGGCACAGTAAATATAGCTATAAGCATGTGTTGCTGTTTGTTTTCCATATTGGACAAAATGGCACCATGTTTCCATAACGAGCCACTGCTGTGGTTTTAGGTCAAACAGCTCAACAGAAACAAGCCTTGGTTAGCCTCACCAACTACACCACCAGCCATATTATTTTAATATAGGGACTTTGCAAAACACCTTCCAATGATGCTAAGAACTAAGTCTGAAGCCATTGCTATTAGGGATGTAACAAGTGGACCATTTTTCTTAACGTTTAAACTGCAATTTTTGTATTGGGTTTCTTTTAAAACCATAAGAAAAAAACATACAATTCCACGTCAATTCACAATGCAGAATAATGGTCCTATTACGTATGTAAGACCACTAGTGCTGGGCAATGAAGTTATATCTACCACAACCCTTTACAGACATAGAACACTGCTACAGTAGCATGTCAATAATTGATAACTTTTAAGACAATTTCAAAAAGTGCAGCATCAGAAGCATCTGTATCTTTTCAGAGAGTAGAATTCTGCCCTGGCATATAATGTTCTATTGTTTCCCTGACAACAATAAATGTTGCTGATTGATGTTCAGCTGTGTTGTTTATGTTTTCTTTATGGTAAGTTATGGTAACTTTAAAGTACTTTTTTAGGAAAGAGTGGTCTGTGCTCAGGCAGCAGGCAGGCTAGGATTGACAGGTCTGGTCGCTTAGTGATGAAAGTTAGTCCCGCTTCAGAAGCAGCGTTACTTTACAGACAAGTAAAATGCCGTTCATGTCTCCAGAGGAGGTTTTGTGTCAGCGTTTAAGAAGCCGTAGTGTTGCCTGCCCTAACAGGCAAGCAAACATGCCGTAGCCGGGGCGCTTTCAAGGGGCCACATACCATTATATCTGAAAAGGGTAATTGATACAGGCTACAGTATACCGGTAGCCTACTGTAATTTCATATTATGAGACAAAAACACCCCCACCCACTCTGCAACGAAGAGTAGCCTACACCGTGCTCGCTAGACTGGCCCGAATATACTGTATCAGTTCATGAATAGCCTAAGCTAGGATTTTCTACACGCAACAGACCGAAGACTGAACACACACTAGTGTCATTCACGAAGAGAAAGAGCAGGCTGGCCAGCATGAGGAAGAGAGAGGAGGGGCAGACAGAACCGTGTGCATATGTCTTGGTAATATGCATCTCGCAATGTCTTAATTGTATTGCATGCCTCGCAAATTCACCAAAGTAGCTTAAAGTTTGCCTCTTCCTCTCTGGTTTTATTTAAATTAGACTAACTTTCCCCAGGCCTTTATAGCCATATAGTCTAGTTAGGCTATAGCACGGAAAATCATGTTTTGTGATAACTGCACTGTGATTTTAATTATGTGGGGGAAAAAACATTGTTTTTCGGTTAGGGATTTTTCTTAACGTTAAGGATCCCAACTCCATTTAAACGTTTAAATGTTCACACCCCTAATTGCTATGCAACTGAAAAGATTTTGAGTGTTGCGTGGCAACAGCTGGAACAAACCAACGCAACACCCTAAATTGTCTTCTGACCCCTAATAATCCATACAATCACAATAAGATCCCAGCAGCTACCCTTGCGGACCCCTGATAAAGTTTAATGTGTAAGCACACTTGCCAGGACTGTAGTCACTGGTTAACCTTCTATGTGCGTACACTGCCTATACAGTATGCCCATTGCCCAACACTGAGCAACTAAATGTCAGACCTATTCCTATAGAATTTGAATTCAAGTACAATAGTACATTCTATAATAAAGAACATCATAGAGATGTACCATTCATCACACACACACATACACGCACAGTATGCACTCTCTCACTCACTTTTAACTTGAGGAAAATAATAGAAAGAACATTAAGGGGCCTTTTTCTAGTTATTTTTTAAAAGTGTCACAAAGTGCTGAAATCAAGAGGGAAATTTCACTAGTTTACAAAAGCCAGTGAATGCAGGTTAATTAGTGTGTTAACGTCGGGTTAGTGTCATTCCATGGTAACCTGATGACAAAGGCCTCTCCAGGGCCAGTTTTAGACAACACAAGCATATTTACTTCCTCCCTGGTCTCAGTTGCAATCTAGACATGTAAATCCACCTGCCTGAGCGTTGAAGTGAGGTGAATAGGGGCACAAAGGAGCAGACTAAGGGAAGCAGACTTCTGCTGCCCAGACTGCCACTCACAACAGTGATTCCATTTTAGCTGTGACACAGTGGGTGAGCAGCAGCCAGCTCCTACCTGCAGTGAATGCTAATCAGTCCAGGGGTCTCCCTCCTCCCTCCCCTGCCTTGGACGAAAGGGGCTGATGATGATCCTTCAAAATTAATTAGATCCTTTTTGGAGGCAGCCATTTTCTTCCACTACTTATGCCTCTGCCAAATCTGTATCATTTTGTATTTTCATCCCTGTTCAGAGGGAATCAAACTATACTATTATAATGCATTTATGTGTCTGATATTGATCTTCCCCAAGCCTTTCCACAGCTCTCCCTTCCTCTTTCTCTCGCTCTCTCTCCCTGCACTGCACTGTGTCCCTCTCTGTAGAGTTAGCTGTCAATAAGTCCCCAGAGGTCAGTTCGTCTGCTAGAAATCAGACACAATGCTCCAGACTGCCAGTGCCATGCCCTGCTGCCACAACAAAGACCACAGGAGAAAAAAAAGGAGGAGAGAAGGGAAGAGAGCAGCATCACCAGTCTGACTTCAGGTTAATCAGAGCTGCCTAGCCTGCCTTAATTAGTTGGCAACCTCATGAAGAATACTGCGCCAAATTTGGAAATCAGTTTAATCTAGGGGGAAAATGAAAAGAAGGTGGGGGTGCGGGATGGGGTTGAGGACAGAGATGAGAGGCGGGTTTGTGAAAGGAGACGATGTTAGCCATGTGAATAATATACATCTTGAATATGCAAATGTGACTTACAATACACACCACAAGCATATATTTTCTCCTTGATACATGTGAGCCTACAGAGGGATTTTAATGGAAATGAACCAACCCATTTGTTTCCTTGGGCGATGAATAATCTGTGATGTGTATTGTGTTGTGCATACTGTACCATTCAGAAGGATATTCTGGCCTATTCTGATTCTATTTAGTGTTAACAGCAAACAGACATTAACGCAGCATGCAGTGTTTTGCTACTTTTTCTTGTGGCACATGAATACTATCAATAACTGTAAAGTAAAAGGAAATCGATCAAATCTGTAAAAACAATCTGGTTCCACCATCATTTCATCACAATTGTTATTTCTGCCAAAAATTAAGCATAAAAAAATGGGTCAGCTTTCAACACTTATGAATGGTAGGGTAAGTATTTGAACACTGACGAAATTGCCCCAAAAACTTTTTCACACCAGATGAAATAATTATAGTCACAAATGTCATAAGAGTAGCAAATGTGATTTAGACTTAATTTTTTTTTCTGTTACATTATTGTTGCTGTCACTGAGGTACAGTTTGACAGAGGTCAAACCCAGTAGCAGCAGGCTTATTGTTTCATCACAGCCTTTCTATAATTTCACATACATTCCAAAATTATTTGAATAACTTGAATAACAAAATACACATAGGTCTACATCTATTAATTCACCGCAGGGAGCTACATTGCACCAATTTGTATACCACATCTGAACAATTTGTATACCACATCTGAACAATACTGCAAATGCCACTCTGATCTGAATAAATTATTGGCAATTGAATGTTCAGTTCTCTCCCAACAACATTCTGTTGGCTAATTAAATTAATGAGCAATATACAGTACTACATCTCTTACTACAGTTGAGTGGTTTAAAATCAAGCCCTTGTGCTATTAACTATAAACATGAAAATGACCTGATAATACACTCAATGCACCCATACTGGAAAACAACAACTCAATCTCAGCTTTTAATTGATTAACCTTTGGTCTGCATATGAACTCTGATGTCAGAAAATCCATCAAGCAACATTAACAAAACACCTACACACAGCTTCAAATATATAAAAATACCCCCAAATAAGGCCACATTGTCGTGATGTGCTGTGTAGTCTAACATTCCTTACAAATGTTTCTAATTTGAATAACGTGTTGGCCAAAACGAAGTTGAAACATACACGATTGGCATGTTTATAAAGGTATAGTAATTGGTACAGTACGTGCCAATACTACAGGCCATTTAAGTCAAAGCAATACCACCACTCAAAACATGAGAATGATTTCATAAATGATAAATGAGATGATTGCCGCCCCCGCCCCCAACAAAAAGAGGGTTCGGTAATGATTGCCCCCGCCCGACCCCTGAGGGTTAGGTAATGTTCTAATCTAAGGTCATCTTACTCAATTGTTAATGTTCTTTGGTCATTTGAGTCTTTGAAAACAATGTATAGCTTCAAAAATTGTTTAAAAATTATCATTAGCACTGTCAATCCATGCATATCTATGAATGTCACAGCGGTTACATGTCCCTGGTCCATCCCTCAGATTACCAAACGAAGGCAGGGTGAGGCTGTTGATATGACTGACTAAAATTACAACAAAATGTTAGTTTAGGAACTCACCAAACATTGTAGAAAGCTATTGCCATAGCATCTCAGAAATGAAAGCACTACTGAGAAGTTACATTATGCATCAATCTATAACATACATTAGAAGAGATGTTGCCTTAAATTAAAGGTCCCATTTGGTTGTGACATACAGAGCTTTCAGAAAGTATTCACAACCCTTGACTTTTTCCACATTTTGTTGTGTTACAGCCTGAATTTAAAATGGATTACATTGAGATTTTTTTTGTCACTGGCATACACACAATACCCCATAATGTCAAAGTGGAATTATGTTCTTCGAAATTTCTACAAATTAATTACAAATTAAAAGCTGAAAAGTCGTGAGTCAATAAGTATTCAATAAGTATTCAACCGAGATCCTGACAGGTGCATGGATACCAACGTTCAGAGTGGGGGAAACCCCTGTGCACATAATGCAGCTGATTAGCTAAGGCTATTCTTCTTTGTCTATGGCACTTTCGTAGCTATGCGGTACAATTGTACATGCCCTGCTAGTATTAGCATAGCGGCTAAGTGTGACATGTTTTCGTATGGGAAATGCTAACAACCCAGCGTCTTAGTAATGAGTGTCTTCAACGTAGCCACACAAGAGCCCACCGCGCTTGGTTGCATGTTTGTGTTAATAAATGTGCATCCCAAAATGTTTAACGTACGTAAGTCTTTAAAGGTCGTTGAAACAAAATATATTTTTGAGATAATGAGAAACTTATCTCCTGATCACCACATGGACACAGTTTCCCATGATCTTGAGATAACAAAGGTAAAGAGTAGTTTGTTTGAATGGCCATATTAAAAGACTTCAGTAGTGATGTCAAACCAGGGGGCAGTGTAGCCACATTTTTTATTTAACTAGGCAAGTCAGTTAAGAACAAATCCTTATTTACAATGACAGCCTCCCCTGCCAAATCCTAACCTGGACGATGCTGGTCCAATTGTGATACAGCCTGGAACTGAACCAGGGTCTGTAGTGACGCCTCTAACACTGAGATGCAGTGCCTTAGACCGCTGCGCCACTAGGGAGCCCAATGTGACTTGCTACTCAAGCACAAAGTGGACGTAAGCGTTCTTCTTGATCAACTTGTTCCTCCACATGCCAACCCCACTATTGAATAGGACTAATTCAGTGGTGTAAAGTACTTTAGTAAAAATACTTGAAAGTTATATTTAAGTAGTTTTTGGGGGTATCTGTACTTTACTATTTATATTTTTGACAATTTTTACTTCACCACATTCCTAAAGAAAATGATGTACTTTTTACTCCACTAATTTTACCTGACACCCAAAAGAACTCGTTACATTTTGAATACTTAGCAGGACAGGAAAATTCTCTAATTCACACATTTATCAAGAGAACATCCCTGGTCATCCCTACTGCCTCTGATCTGGTGGACTCACTAAACACAAGCTTTGTTTGTAAATGATGTCTGATTGTTGGAGCATGCCCCTGGCTATCCGTCAATTAAAAATAAAAGGATGCCGCCTGGTTTGCTTAATACAAGGAATTTGAAATGATTTATACTTTTACTCAAATAGGACAATTGGTTACTTTTTCCACCACTGGACTAATTCCCAGCACAAAGATTACTAGACCAAGCTACGTAGTAGGCTACATGAGGTATGTGAACAGGGCTGCTGTACATTTAATTTGAATGCTCTTACTTGCGATGGATATATTGCTGCATTCATGTGCTATCGGAATTATCGGATTACCAGTCTGACGTTGAAAAACTGTTCACGTGAGCTTCCAAGTCGGAAATACAAGTGGGAGAATCTGGTATCATCTTTGTGCTCCTAGTTTACAAGTCGTGACGTTTCATGATAAGATAGATAATTCATTAACTAACCTCAGCTAGCTGGCTAACTCACTGTTATTGTCAATCTCATTGATCCAAAATCATTCAGACTTATAAAGTACTTCAACACAATGAAGTCCTATGAATAACTTAATAACTTAAAATTACACCCGGAAGCGGATAAGTCTGTATTGCTGAATTATTTTCCGTAATTACAGTCTCCAATCCACCATTACTGTATGGTTAATTTGCTAAAATTTGGTAGATAATAGCTGATTTTGCTGTTTTTTCCAACAATGACCAATGCAAATGTTGGCTGTTTGCAAGAAAAACAAGATAAAGGTACAGAACTCATCGAAAATATTGAAAATACTCAAATGATTACGTGACACAGATAGGCTATTATTATTAAATTATTCCTTTAAAACACATAGATTAGGTCGGAGTTCGACCAAAATGAGCATCTATATACTGACAAGTGACTGGAATAAATTTCCGCAAAGGCAGAAAGCAGGCGGGAGATGGCGGGAATATTTTAGCCAATGAGAGGGCAAATTCGCATGTGAACAACAGGCACAACAACAGGCACAAAGTTGCAACCTAAAAATGTCAAAACTTCTATTTGATCAAATAAGCTTCATGTAGCAAATTAGCAATTACATTTTCTGATGACAGAATTCGACACTCTCCCACTGACCTGCATACCAAAAAATCCCCACTTCTACTTGATAACGGTTTATTTTCATGATGGAAAGATTTTGGGGTGAAGTCAGCCCTCTTGCTTCGCCTCTTCCTCTCTGGCTTCCCCAGAATCTCCACATTGCCACCTATCAAAATGTACCTACATTAAGGCTACTGTTTATTTGTGTATTTCACACTATGTTGGGGTAAAAATCTGATAATAATGCTTGTATGGTTGTCGTCCCCAATACCTGCATTATACATAAAAAAGGGTGCAACTTCCACCAATCGATTTCAAGCTTATCCAAACGGTAGTTAGCATTTAGCACAACAACAAAAAAACACCACCCAAAATGGACAACATCTAAATTTCATGCTGCAAAAACAGCAAAATATATCCAAATCGGATTTTAGTAACCACATTCAGATTTGGGTTCAATTACTATTTAGGGTATTTCATAGACATTTTGGTATAAGTATTTTGTTGTTTCTTCTTTGAAAATACAAGTAGTTGAATATTGGATTGTATTTGTAGATACACTTGGAAAGTATTGGCATATTTGAAAATACTCAAATACACAGACAAGTGTATTTTCAAATATAAATATTTAAATACTACATGCATTTGAACCCAGGTCGGTTTGCTCCTAGGGGTATTTGAAATAAGTATTTGGAAATAAGTATTTGAAAATCGTTTTGGCTATTTACAGAAAGTTATTTGAAAATATTTTCAAATACTTCAAATAGAGGTAGCTCAGTGGCAGTCGGTGCCTTTCAAAATAAGGAAGGACAAAAAATTGTGTTCATGAGATTGGCCTTATTTCTATTACAGCATATTTCTATTATTCCATTCACCCAGTTCAATGTAACATCGATAGGTTTAGGCTACTACATGATACTCAAATTTTCCCTTTACACATCATGAAGTTTCTACAACCTAGCCTATGAATGAAAGTTTACAACCTTGGTGCACACAGGTTGAGAGCATACAGCCCTGATCACACATAAACACAGTTCACTTTCATAGCAGCCACATTGTATTCCTTCTCGCATCAGCTGTATATGACAGGCCAAACCATATCATAACCGCTACACACAGCCTACATCATTGTCACCATATTAGCTAAAGTAACATCATTGTCAACATAGCTAATATAACTAAGGCGTTTGTAAACCCGTTACAGTAACGTTACAGTGTATAGTCAGTAAGCAGTTTATCAGTTACATTGGCGGGCCCCGGTGGCAATAACACCCCTTGTACTTTGTTCCTAGTATTAATTAATTCGCATTCATGACGTTTTATCATAAATACTTACGCATATCTCAATTGTCTTGAATATCTTAACAATAATTAAGATCGGAACTCAAAACAAAGTTGAGGCTCAACCATTAATTATTCTCAAACCATTGACCAAGTTAATCTTGCAGTAGGCTTACTACATACAGTACTAGTAAAACCAGTCAATATCAGGATGTTGTTTGAATCCCATGATTGGTTGCCTTTCAATATGCTAACTTTATTGGGTTTGGTGTTTCACAAAGTCATTCAAAAGATGAAGCATTTGACCATTCATGGACAGTCTTTAAAATACTTTAAGTCAGAAGCAGATAGTTGCACAAATACAGTCTTATTATTTAGGCATGGCAGGTGTCCATAGCAACTGCTAAATTTGGAGGAGAAAAAAAAGGAAAATATATATTCAAGAGAAACAGTAATCACTAGTACTATAGGACGTAATGAGGAATCTGAAAAAACAATCATAGATTTTACATTCAAAGCGCGATGTCATTGCTTTACACCATACCACACTCCAAAGCCATACACAACATAGACTTCTGAAGACGGGTATGTTGTATGAAAGAGATAGTGTCACTGTATCTTGTTAGCTCTCATAACCTTTGACCTCTCTATAATTGTTATGCTTGCAGATGAAATCTCGCCTTACTTTGGTGCCAATGGCCTGCTGGCCAGTTTCTCATGCAGCTTCTGTAACGATCTACAAAAGTTTAGTCCCAATTACACATTGCATCAGAGATAGAGAACATTTAAAAACACACACATACACAAACATACACTTATAAAGTATTTGTCATATAGGAAACAAAGGTATTGTTTTCTGTTATTCCAGAATGGGTAGATGCATACGGACAATCTGAAAATATAAGGTCTTTATAAACTTGACCATAGATTAATAACTGTGTTGCAAGGGTAACTTGTTAAGAAAGCCAGCTATTTCACAATAATGAAGCCACGAGCCAGAAGCTCATGGCTTGTTTCAGAAAATAGCAACGTGATTTAGGCTAATAGCAAGGGTGAACTATCAAGAAACAAACATACTGTATAATCTGTGATGACTACAGTGTTGTACTAAAAGTTTACTAATCCATTAAACCATAAACCAATTTATAATGACAGAGGGACTCTTAAAAAGTCCCTAAATAAGACAAATTTGACAAACCTGGTAAAATAAAGTTTAAATTATATTATATAAAGAGGTATGTAGGCTAATCGTGAACACACATATTTTGTCGTTGATCAACAGAAACTGTCAAGAAAAGCGCAACAACCAAATTATGAAATAGTTCAAGCCTAGCTGCTATCATCTTCACAAGACGACATGTCAAATGTACTGTATTTCTTAAATCAATACATTTAATGACAATACATTTGAGTGTGATTTAGGCTAGGTAGCAAAAAAATATAATTTGGACAACCACTGGATAATGTGTAAGGCTGTTGCAGACACAAATAGTCAGTGAACAAATAAAACCTTGACCAAATAAAACCTTCAGAAAGTATTCATACCCCTTACCTTATTCCACATTTTGTTGTGTCACAGCCTTACATCTTTTCACTCTGTCATTTAGGTTAGTATTGTGGAGTAAGTACCATGTTGTTGATCCATCCCCAGTATTATCCTATCACAGCCATTAAAAGTATGTAACTGTTTTAAAGTCACCATGGGCCTCATAGTGAAATCCCTGAGCGGTTTCCTTCCTCTCCTTCCTCCTCAAATGAGTTAGGAAGGACGCCTGTATCTTTGTAGTGACTGAGTGTATTGATGCACCATCCAAAGTATAATAAAAAAAACTTCACCATACTCAAAAGGATATTCAATGTCTGCTTTTTTTTTTTTTTACCCGTCTACCAATAGTCCCCCTTCTTTGTGAGGCATTGGAAAATGCCTCACTGCTTGACTGAGGGACCTTACAGACAATTGTATGTGTGGGATACAGAGATGAGGTAGTCATTCAAAAAAATCATGTTCAAAACTATTATTGCACACAGAGTGAGTCCATCGAACTTATTACATGACATGTTAAGCACATTTTTACTGGAGGCAAAAGAAACGCACACCTGTTTAGGCAAGGTGCTGGCTAGCGGAGTAGAACACCTGAAAAAGAAAAGGAGAGGCGCACACTCTAGGAGCTCAGATGCAAAAATGTAATAACCTAATAACTACTGTTTCAACAGACGAGCTGTCTTCATCGGGGTAGAATGACAAACACTGCGGGTCACTAGTTTATATCGTTTCAAAGGACACACAGGTATATTTAATCATGGCTGGGTGTGGCTTGATTTCATTGGTTAATTTACAGATATAAATATAACATATAAAAAGCATGAATGGATTACATATGATCATAGATACAATTTGGTTACATAAGACCACAAACATTTACAATGGATAGCAAAATCACAATAATCAAAATGTTTACTCCTGAACTTATTAAGGCTTGCCATAATAAAGGGGTTGAATACTTATTGACTCAAGACATTTCAGCTTTTCATTTGTTATTAATTTGTACAACAAAAAAAATCAAAAAACATAATTCCACTTTGACATTATGTACTATTGTGTGTAGACTAGAGACAAAAAATCTAAATGTAATACATTTTAAATTCAGGCTGTAACACAACAAAATGTGGAAAAAGTCAAGTGGTGTGAATACTTTCTGAAGGAACTGTATATGTCATTATGCCAAATATTTCCTTGGGCTAAATGTAATTGTCCTTTTCAGTGTAAAATGTCCTACAGCAGGCCACCATAGCTTGCATGAACATACTGCCATGTATTATCCCACGCAGCATAACAATCGATAAGAGATTAAACACGTAAGACAATCTACTTTTACTGTGCTTGACATGCAAGTTGATAGAACATGTAAAGGCAAGTAGAGACCAGAAATTCTTAGAAACAAACATGTTTCACTTGAAAGAAAAATAACAGTGTGTCTGGATCGTTAGGCCCTATCTCCATTGTTACCTGTTCTCTCTTACCCTTACAAGAAAGCACACTTGTCAAAATCTCCCTAAAATGTTAGCTACCTAGATGTTAAATTGTCTGAATCAGTCAGCACACATTCCTAAAAATAATACCGGGAAGCAAGCTTCTATAAAGTGTCTATGATCAGTATAATTTGATAATCGTGATCCATTTCATGCAGGAAGTGTTCGTAAAGAACAATAATGCAAAAATCGGAGACCGTCTGTTTCTTCAGTGGATACTCATTAGGAAAAGATAGATTTGTTTGTGCATAAACAAAAAGGATTTCATAATAATAGAAGGTCTAACTGTTTTCATGGGTAAAACAAAACATCTAAAGATATGACTGTCAGCTATTTCCAAAAAAGGTAATTGCTACCCTATTAATAATAAAGTAACAATGAGGTGTGGAAAGTCCTAATAGCCTTTACTTTTGTGGGTCAACTCTGGCTTTATAACACAAATGCCATTGTGTAGATAATACGTCTCAGGTTTTTCCACTGCACACCAATGTCACTGTGCCTTTTTTAATGAGCTGTAGGCTAGTCCGTCATACAATTTTGGCCACTATGCTAAGAGTGTTTTTCACTAGCATGGGGCCTAAAAGGCTTTTCAGGAGGCCTAGGTGTAAACAAATAGAATATAAACTTACTCTGGCATTATCCACAAAAAGTTACAGAAGAGTCTCTATTTTATTTATTTTCTTAAACCATCTCCAGATACTTTCCCTTTTGAATACACAGTGATCTAACCATGACTTGTAGAAAACCATATGGGTAGAAGGGTTAGCTAAGGACACACATGCACCTTGGCAAACATACAATTTCCCTATTAGAAACCAAGATACATTTTTGGCATCAGTGAAATGCCTGAGCCCTTGTGTATGTTTAAAGAGTAAGATGGAGAAGAAAGTATTTACATGCCCCTGTCTTTAGCCCAAATAAAATACATGTTTAAGGAATTCAAGCACATCACAATAAGTTTGACAAAGAAAGTACAGAGACACTACCGTACAGGCTAAAATTGATTCTGAAACAATAAATGGCTGTACGTTACAATGTCCTTAGATCTTCACATGAGAGAAATGACAATCCACCTTAAAGTTCACTAAATATTTTAACAAGTGTTAGTGCTATGTTTGCCAATCCTATAACACCCCCACTGTGGTATTTTTGGGGAGAGTGCTGAGAAAATGCATGGTTTGAATAATAATGTTTATTTTTTGTTTTTTTACTCAAACATTGTCTAACAAATCACATGACATAAAAAAGTAAATGTTATTTTCTATGGTGCGGCTTGGCTGCAGTGTGGGTTTGGTTGAATTCACCCTATCTATCTGACGATCAAGCCGATTCACTGTACATTTTAAGAAGCAGTCACCTTAGATCTGGCACAGAAAACTGACTGACAGAGTACTGGCAAATAAATAAACTAGAATATTGCCTAACTGAAATCCTTCCAACAAAGTCTCACCTATACTTGATGAACCAGTTGGGATTTGCCATCTCAAGTATTATTTGAGTTATATGACCATTTCTCAAGTCAGGATTAGACGCCTAAGTGACTGTCACAGGGTAAGAATGTTAACAGCAGCTAGCAATCTGCTCAGATAGCTTGAACGCCAACTAACCAGTCAATTACCAGAGTTTGGTAGTCTACAAGCTTGTCACTATTGTGACGTTTAATAGTTTTGTCAAATAAATGATCAAGCCTAGTGATCAAATAGTGTTGTGGTTTTACCCTCCTCCACATTTTCCATCAGTAACATGTGTTAACAACTCCTCTTCCTGTGAAAATAGAGTAACTCCCATAGCAGTGGTTGTAGTACACTTAGCAATGGAAGGCACATACCCCTCAACTTTCTTTCCAACACTTTCACATGACGTAGATACATGCTTATTACCTCCTTGGCCTACTAGGCATATGTCCTTGGCAGTAGTCAAATAATGGTTGCTAATGGCAATGACACTACAATACGCTAAGTACAAAAGTTTTAAACCACAAATACAAAACTAGGCATGCTAAAATAATTACAAATCATACCAACAGTCAAAATACAAGTCCACCAACTTCTATGTAGCAGAGAGCGGCAACATTTCTGCATGTAGGCTAGGCCTGTGAGAGAAATCTGTGTCACACAATTTAGGGAAAATAGCACTATTAAGCTTAAATCATTTCATAGAGGATATGCTCAGACAATTACTACTGAATAAAATATTTTAATATTTTACTTTTCCTCCTCTGCTTGAACTTTAGGTAAAGGCTACTCTTTACATGTTGATATTCCAAAGGGCTGCTACTCTGTTCTTTATTTGACTCTTATTATTATCTATCCTGATGCCTAGTCACTTTACCCTGAACGCATGTACATATCTACCTCAAATACCTCGTACCTCTGCACATTGATCTGGTACTCCCTGTATATAGCTCCACATTGATCTGGTACTGGTACTCCCTGTATATAGCTCCACATTGATCTGGTACTCCCTGTATATAGCTCCACATTGGTCTGGCACTGGTACTCCCTGTATATAGCTCCACATTGATCTGGTACTCCCTGTATATAGCTCCACATTGATTTGGTACTCCCTGTATATAGCTCCACATTGATCTGGTACTGGTACTCCCTGTATATAGCTCCACATTGATCTGGTACTCCCTGTATATAGCTCCACATTGATCTGGTACTGGTACTCCCTGTATATAGCTCCACATTGATATGGTACTCCCTGTATATAGCTCCACATTGATTTGGTACTCCCTGTATATAGCTCCACATTGATCTGGTACTCCCTGTATATAGCTCCACATTGATATGGAACTCCCTGTATATAGCTCCACATTGATCTGGTACTCCCTGTATATAGCTCCACATTGATCTGGTACTCCCTGTATATAGCTCCACATTGATCTGGTACTCCCTGTATATAGCTCCACATTGATATGGTACTCCCTGTATATAGCTCTACATTGATCTGGTACTCCCTGTATATAGCTCCACATTGATATGGTACTCCCTGTATATAGCTCCACATTGATCTGGCACTCCCTGTATATAGCTCCACATTGATCTGGTACTCCCTGTATATAGCCCCACATTGATATGGTACTCCACATTGATCTGGTACTCCCTGTATATTGCTCCACATTGATCTGGTACTCCCTGTATATAGCTCCACATTGATCTGGTACTCCCTGTATATAGCTCCACATTAATCTGGTACTCCCGGTATATAGCTCCACATTGATCTGGTACTGGTACTCCCTGTATATAGCTCCACATTGATCTGGTACTCCCTGTATATAGCTCCACATTGATATGGTACTCCCTGTATATAGCTCCACATTGATCTGGTACTCCCTGTATATAGCTCCACATTGATCTGGTACTCCCTGTATACAGCTCCACATTGATATGGTACTCCCTGTATATAGCTCCACATTGATATGGTACTCCCTGTATATAGCTCCACATTGATCTGGCACTCCCTGTATATAGCTCCACATTGATCTGGTACTCCCTGTATATAGCTCCACATTGATCTGGTACTCCCTGTATATTGCTCCACATTGATCTGGTACTCCCTGTATATAGCTCCACATTGATATGGTACTCCCTGTATATTGCTCCACATTGATCTGGTACTGGTACTCCCTGTATATAGCTCCACATTGATCTGGTACTGGTACTCCCTGTATATAGCTCCACATTGATCTGGTACTCCCTGTATATAGCTCCACATTGATCTGGTACTCCCTGTATATAGCTCCACATTGATCTGGTACTCCCTGTATATAGCTCCACATTGATCTGGTACTCCCTGTATATAGCTCCACATTGATATGGTACTCCCTGTATATAGCTCCACATTGATCTGGTACTCCCTGTATATAGCTCCACATTGATCTGGTACTCCACATTGATCTGGTACTCCCTGTATATAGCTCCACATTAATCTGGTACTCCCTGTATATAGCTCCACATTGATCTGGTACTCCCTGTATATAGCTCCACATTAATCTGGTACTCCCTGTATATAGCTCCACATTAATCTGGTACTCCCTGTATATAGCTCCACATTGATCTGGTACTCCCTGTATATAGCTCCACATTGATCTGGTACTCCCTGTATATTGCTCCACATTGATATGGTACTCCCTGTATATAGCTCCACATTGATATGGTACTCCCTGTATATAGCTCCATTCTCGTGTATTTTATTTTATTCTTCTTGTGTTACTATTTTCTTTTTAAAACTCTGCATTGTTGGGAAGGGCTCGTAATCAAGCATTTCACTGTAAAGTCCTCACCAGTTGTATTCGGTGAGGTGACAAAATAAAATTATATTTTTTAAGTATCATTAAGAGGACATGATATGGTAATGTAAACTTGTTACTGAATTTGACACATCTTCAAATTGTCAGGATATATTTCAGGACTAAAATTAGCTATTTCCAGCATGACATCTTACAGCGTGCTCCTGAAAGGCCTATAATGGGCTTTCAAAAAAATTACCAATATTGTCATCCGTGCCCCAGATTACACACGATTATACGTTTCTTAGTTGATTATAGCCTAATGCTCAAATATCATTACATAATGTGTCGGGGAGCCTCAGTTTCACATTTACTGATTTACTCAGCCAATGAGAACAACACGGCTGTTGTTTAGCTAATTGAGGGTTTTCTATGTCTTCAATTTAAAGGCTTGCTGTGCTGAAGAGAAGGGGAGGCCCCAGCGTTCTGCGGAGGGGAGGCACTATAAGAGTGGGTCCTCCATTTACAAATATCTCAATATGTCAATATTTGAGTGACCAGTTGCCAGAGAGCTGACAGCTGGGCTTGCTAACCCTGGAGAACACTCTCTGCAAGGAGGCAGCTTTGATTGAACATCAGGCCTAAGTTGGTTGGACGTTGGAACTATGAAAACTGAGAGGCTGAAACCTTTCTATGTGCTTGAGCAAAAGACGAGTGGAAGTCATACTAAAACTGCAAATACATTTTTCCTCTAGCTTTGTAATAGTTACAATCCATTAACAAATACATTTCTAAACAAGATTTGGAACCCATTGCTTGATTATGGAATTAACCACACAAACAAGCACGTGGTACCATTGAGATCTGAAGGGTATAACATTACATTTTCATCATACTTTTGTTCTGTTAGCACAAATAGGCTACATGGCTTACCTTTCAATTTAAACTGGATGCCTCCGAAACCTCCCCACATGGCAATGACATCCCAGATCACATTTGATGTCCTGGCAGTGCCTTCGTGAGCCAATCCAGAACTATCGCTATGGACAAAATACTGAATCAATTATTATATGAATCAAAGCTTGACATCTTGCATTTAATAGTTTTTTTTTGTGATTGCTCATATGAAGAGTTCTTGTAAGACATTGGTTTGCAAACAAACTCCTTCAACTCTGCTAGCCTCTCTAAATTGTAGCCAGAATAAACAGGTTTTTCCTTCACAAACTGAAAATATGTTGTGATAGTTGTAGGTACTATGTAAGGATGTGCATGTAGTTACACTGTTATTGTTATTACAATTACAATGGGACAACTGGGCCTGTTTACTATCTGTTGTGGTTCAATTAATGAACTCTGTATGAAAATCAGATTGAACAGAAACGGAACAGCATAGATGGATGTTGGATGCCAAACTCTCTCTAAAGAATAGGCCTAAATGTGCCAGCAAACAGGCTTCAATTGCAATGCTTCAACATACTGGCACTTATTACAACAACTACAATTTCATCCATCATAGCATACTCTGCACACATCCTCAAATCACTACAATAGTGGATGTTTTCAGTCCAAACTTGCCATATCAAACCAAAATAGTTAAAATAAAATAGCATCTCTCCATCTCACCATCAAAGGGAAAATGGATCATGATACAGAAAAAGTAGAGGGTACAATTATTCTTTATAATGTACATTTGAGTTATGAGTTTTATCTTAGCTCAAGATGTGTATCTTGAGGCTCCTTGTCAACAGGCATTTCAAACAAAGGATACCTCAATGCATGTTTGCTATACTATAGTTCAGCATACATGATACTATTCTTCATGATGTATATAGAAAACAGCCTACGATTCACGTGATCATTTAGTGAAGACCTATTAGCCATATGTAGGGCTATACCAATTTCAGGATTCTGTGAAGGGATTGTTATCCAAAGTTTGCAGGACTTAGGCCTCCAATGGAGTATAGGCCCAACAATGAGACATGATGGCATCAGTCCAAAGAAAGGCTGCAAATTAATTTTGAATATGTTTTCACTTTATAAAGGCTTCTGTAAGATTTAGGTTACACCTGTCAACTATATAACCTCATGAAAATCACAGAGTTATAGGTGCTTAGTAATTCACACCTCTCTGAAAGCACAGACTGCATACCAGCAATTTATGGCACCCTCAATAATATTAATAATAATAATAATAATTGAACAGCCATAGTGATACGTTACTTCTGGGCCCAATTGTTTTTATATATCCACAAAATATCTGATCGCAATTTAACGTTCATTGGGTGTGGTCTATGACGTCACAAGAACGACCAAATGACGTGTATTTAGGAGGAGATGCGACACGCAACACACGCATGTCAGTAGCAGCCAGTGTACATGTGCGGTCAAAACGTGTGGCCGGTCATCCGTCACAACTCACAGTGCCAAGCAAAGTTTCTGTTGTGGAGTTACCGGTATATCAAGCTATATAAAGTATTATTATATCCTATTAAATATAGTCTATAGGACAGAAAATACTCAATAGTAGGGGGTGAATGGGATACAATGTAATTATCCGAAAAGGACATTGTGAACAATCTCTAACTGATTCAATAAAGTTTGACATAATGGACGACGTGATATAGCCCTACAGTAGCCTATTATTCACCCAAAAAAACCTTCAACCTGCAACATTTGTACCATTATGGAAAATCTGATATTTCAGCGAATTTTTTTTAGATGTTAGATATGATCATATAGTGTAGTCCGAGTTTGGTCTAATATTGAGCAAGTCAACACATAGGCCTACCGAGGGGGCTCATACTGAGTCAATCCTGCCTCCAAGGTCATCTCTTTGAGTGTTTCAAATGTGCTGTCAACTCCCTAACCGGTGCTGTGTGAGTCCTATCTTTTGCAATCACCTCAAAAGATTCGAAGATTGATGTTTCTCTGCCGTTTCATTCTTATAGGCTATACTCTTAACCTTGATGACCAAGTCCGGTGCTGAAATCCACATGCCGCGCAGAGGCAACAGTCTCAACAACTTTGAGAGATGGACAGGATGTTTTGCCCAAGTGATCAACTGTCTAATCAACCGTCACTAAAATTGTTAAAACTAATAAAACTGTTTGTGTTTTCGGGGGTAGGCCCACATCTCAGTGGATAAGACAACCTCTTGATGAACAAATTCACTGTCTCAAGCACCCGTGTCCTGTCATTTATAATACAAATCGGACGGTCTCTCATAGGCCACATTTATGGGTGAAATGGTGAGAGGTAGATTATAAACTACTCATATATTATTTCTAGATTAAAATATTTTTAAAATGGTCCCTCTTCTAATTTCCTATACGGTCATGTGCGTTAATATAGCCTAGCTGGAATTGCGCAACACAGATCGTGACAATAAAAGAGGGCATTCATTTTGTAAAACATGGCACCAAAATCCAGAGCAGATGGACAATCTTTCTTTTATCGGTGAACTAAATCAGCACTGTCTTTTATACTTTTAGCGGGATATTGGCTCAAAATGTAGGCTACCTTTCTGAGTCAGGCAGATGTTAATGTATAATTTAATTTGACAAATGTCAGACACCATGCATCCTAATTTTAACTTCTGGTACAGCGTGTGCCAAAACATTGGTTGGAGGGTTTTATTGCAATTTTACTTCTATTTCGTGCCAACAAGTGTTGACTTGATAAAGGTTGGGCAAATTTGGGCATAGTCCGAGAAAATAGCTAACAGACTGAGTTACATGGTGGTTTTAAATTGCATGCCCGCTCCTTTTCATTCACAAATGAAAGACCATTATAAATGTGTTTATTCCGCGTTTCTTACTACACCGGCTGCACTGGACTCCAGATGTTTCGAGCAAATTATCCTTATTTTGTCTCACTTGTCTCATCCATTTTTAACCATGGCGTCTCATTCATAATGACGTTTTCAAACAGACAGAAGTAGAACTGAGTCAACACAATTCATATCTCTGTCAAAAATCGGAAGGAGTAAAACTAAGGAAATAAGCATTGATGTTGAGAATAATGACAGATGACAACCTGGGACGTCATGACAGTGTGCAGCGCGTCTTTTTTGTCGGGTGCAATGTAAACGGACCAGGCTATTGTAAAACTAAACTGTCTGCAATCAATAAACCCCACAATAGCATATGTCATTCTGCATTTAAGTTCTAATTCAATGAGCCTCTGGAATGAAATAAAGTTTTTGATTCTGATGTATATTTTGGTGGGAAATCAAGAAATGGAGGCAATGGAACTCAGCGGAAAATGTTCCGTAGGCTATGTTCTAAGCTTCACTTACTATTAAGTTTTGTATATCTCATATATTGGGAATAACTGTCGTTTCTCTTCTTATAAATAGCCTAACATAGATACTATTAACACCCGCCCCTTCTCTCACTTTTCCTATTTCTTACCTGCTGTCCTAAGCTTGTTCTCCAGTGGCGACAGCGTTTCGCAGCTTCCCCGGTTTTTCCCCGGCAAGGCTTCGAGTTTTTTAATATTTTCCCTTACTTTGTTTCATTTCTCACTTCCATCTTCTTTCATCTCATCAATAAACACACGCTGCAGCCTACCTTCATAGAGGACCTAAACGAGTTTAAAATGTACCCACCCATTTTTGAACTATACGTTGAATATTTTGGACAGGCACGCCTTTTCACTTACGATTGGAACAGAGAGCCATCTCTTGAGCGGTGTAGGTTGGAAGATATATCGGTCAGCGTGGTTTTGCCCCAATCATTGAGTCGTATACCCTCTCTACGGAGCGCGGTGGGACGGTGAAACTGGCTCCATTGGGGCTCTGAAATAGTAAATGTTACTCCTACGCAGACGGGAAAGTTGTTTGATCCAATATGGACAACCGAAGGCTGTAGTTTCTTAAATAAATTCTGCTCTCTGGGTCTTGAAATGCTCATCCATGCAGAATGTATGTCTTGTTCGCAGAATGTTCTCTAAGGAAATCATTGTTATAGAGGTCATCAAGTGTTCATTTCGTCTTACAAGCTTTTATCCGAAAATATAATGAAGCAGGCCTATATTGGAATTATGACTCTTGGTCTATAATTTAAACAGAAGCACTCTCTCAAGTCTCAATATTCCATCCTCGATCAAAAGGGCAGTCAATTGAGAATTATGTCGATCATGTGTCTGTACTTTGCATTGGACAATGCCGTTGTCAGTAACCGCTACCGATTGGTTTGCAGCTTTATATTGGATGACGTACCTGCCTATCATTTTTAGTACCAACAAGCTAGATTGCCTGCCGTGTCTTTTACTTTCTACGCATTTCTATTTTCTCATTTATTTATTTTTCAACGTCCCTAGCTGACCTCAAGCCAAGTGGGGGGGGGAAATGCTGACGGTTTAGCTGGCCAATCAGATTGAGTAAAGCAATATTAAAAAATGTTGTTCTCCAATGCGTTCACATATAGACAGACCTACAGTATGTTCTGACTGGCAAGAAATAAAGAAATAGTGACCCCCCTTCCTCGTACCCCCTCCGTGTGCCCCCTCCTCGTCTAGACAGTGACAGGTGTGTGTGCGCGCGCGCGCTTGTCTGATGTCTAGACTGGAATAATCAACCTTAAACTGAGCTGAAGTTAATGTTTATTGTATATTCTAAACGTGGGGTATTAGTTGCAGGCAACACGACGATGTTGAACGTATCTGCAAAATCCCAAGTATCACCTACGTTCTCATACGGAATGATGCTTATCAGGAGGTTATGTTTCATGAATAAAGCTATGTTGTAGGATAATTGGGCTACGTGTGTCATAGCATAATAATAATGCGTGTGCTTCGGCCTACTATATTAGATTATGAAAGACAACATGAAGAGAACCATTGAGCAAATGTAGCCCATTAAAATGAAATAAGCGTATTTCCTTTTTCGCTTAGTACACCAAGACAAATCTCATAACTACAAACAATGTACAGTATAGCTGGGTGTTGCGTCAAACAAACGCCATTTCTCATGGCAGTAGCTAAATGTTCATCCCGATTTGTAGATTTCCGGATATTGTGAGACGTGTACTTTTAGTTGATTACGAGCGCCATCTGGCGGATATTTGTATGTCATTTTATTACGGGTTCAGGTTCAGGGGAGGACACTGTGTCACAGAGGCTGTTAACAGCTAGACTATTAACCTACATATAAAACAATATTCGGTTGTAGACATGACACCAACTGAATACAACGATCATTCTTTTGAACATTTCCTAACACTTTAAAATCAATTAGGCATAGCAGGCATATTTATGGATTCATCTGGTCTAAATCGTTTTTATGGATTCATCTGGTCTAAATCGTTTCTACAGATATTTATTATGTTAAACACAGCACCATTTATTGATGCAATGAACAAAATTATTTCAGCAATAAGTGTCATTTGTAGCTGTTCCATGAATGATTGATATAATAAAACATTTTATGTGGGCCTATTGTTCAACTGAAAATAACATATTGGGAGAATATTGCTAAGGTATCCCGTATCCAGCACTTCTCTACTACTAGGCAGACTGGTGTCTTTTGCAATAGCTCAAATTCACAACTGGGCGCCTTTCTATACAGTTGAAAGCTGTATAAATGACTTCACAAAAGCTCTTGTTTACAGTTGCTGGGGCAACGTTTAACACCCGCCCCGGAGAGGTTCACATTCAGCCACCACTGCGCCTAAAGATCAGTGGCATTGACATTTTGTAGTAACTGAGGAAAAACAATAACTTGTCATACGAAAAGGTGGGTGTTTGTCAATTAATTTCGGTCATTTCGTTTTACTGTTCATAGAGTTATGTGCTGATATAGGGTAATGAGAGAAAACGCAATTAGAGACCTACGTTCTACTTTCTTCATTTCTCACAACCTTTTCACTTTTTTATTTTATTTATTTTTATTTCACCTTTATTTAACCAGGTAGGCCAGTTGAGAACAAGTTTTCATTTACAACTGTGACCTGGCCATGATAAAGCAAAGCAGTGCGACACAAACAACAACACATAGTTACACATGGAATAAACAAACGTACAGTCAATAACACAATAGAAAAAAAGTCTATATACGGTGTGTGCAAATGGCGTGAGGAGGTAAGGCAATAAATAGGCCATAGTGGCGAATTAATTACAAATTAGCAGATGTGCAGATGATGATGTGCAAGTAGAAATACTGGTGTGCAAATGAGCAACAAGTAAATAAAAACAATATGGGGATGAGGTAGGTAGATTTGCTGGGCTATTTACAGATGGGCTGTGTACAGCTGCAGCGATCAGTTAGCTGTTCAGATAGCTGATGTTTAAAGTTAGTGAGGGAGATATAAGTCTCCAACTTCAGCGATTTTTGCAATTCGTTCCAGTCAATGGCAGCAGAGAACTGGAAGGAACGGTGGCCAAAGGAGGTGTTGGCTTTGGGGATGACCAGTGAGATATACCTGCTGGAGCACGTGCTACGGGTGGGTGTTGTTATCGTGACCAGTGAGCTGAGATAAGGCGGGGCTTTACCTAGCAAAGACTTATAGATGACCTGGAGCCAGTGGGTCTGGCGAAGAATATGTAGCGAGGGCCAGCCGACGAGAGCGTACAGGTCGCAGTGGTGGGTAGTGTATGGGGCTTTGGTGACAAAACGGATGGCACTGTGATAGACTACATCCAGTTTGCTGAGTAGAGTGTTGGAGGCTATTTTGTAAATTACATCGCCGAAGTCGAGGAGCAGTACGATAGTCAGTTTTACGAGGGTATGTTTGGTGGCGTGAGTGAAGGAGGCTTTGTTGCGAAATAGGAAGCCGATTCTAGATTTAATTTTAGATTGGAGATGTTTAATATGAGTCTGGAAGAAGAGTTTACAGTCTAGCCAGACACCTAGATATTTGTAGTTGTCCACATATTCTAAGTCAGAAACGTCCAGAGTAGTGATGCTTGTCGGTGATGCTAGTAACCTGTCATTTTTAAAAACAGGTTATGGATAATTTGCCAGACCATTTCACTTTTTCATTCTTCAGAGGTCATTGTTCATGCCAATTTCATCACTGAAACTCCTCCTAGTCCTGTATACAGGTTTTTGGAGTGTCATATCATGCAGTATGGAAAAATGACAGTGTAATAATTTCTCTGCTCAGATGGCAGACCCAGCAACAGACAAAGTGCTTATAACAGAGACTGCTGAACTGTCTTCACGTTCTGTGCCATCCTACTTTGACCCCTATGAGCGCTCTGTAAAATACATGGAAAGTCATCAAATTCTTCAGATCTTTCAGGTGAGAAAAACACCTTACTTCTGAAGTGAAACAAAAGTTGGTGATCATGAAACATGGGCATACAGTGTTTCCAATCTAATCATCTTTTTGCGTGATCTTTCTACAGGAGATTGCTGAGAACCTGGTTTTTGACAGGCCAGACGATCCTCTTCAGTTCATGTTAGAACAGGTTAGATGACTCCTTTATGTTTTTAGATAAAGGCCTAGAGACCATACAGATATCATAACAAGGCCTATTACATGTTTTGCATGGCCTCTTGGCATCAAGGCAGTAATACAGGCAACCTGAACCCTTTTAAATCCTTTCATTGCTCTTTTTTTTTACCCTGTGCGTATTGCCACATATAAACAGAGGGTGAGAGGTGGGTTGTTTAGCAGAGGTGGTGGGTTGTTGTTGGGTCCCTGTAATGTCACCATGAATCCCCCTCACTATGTAGCCTACATTATAAACTGGGTGGTTCGAGCCCTGAGTGCTGATTGGCTGACAGCCGTGGTATATCAGACCATATACCACGGGTATGACAAAACATTTATTTTTACTGCTGTAATTACGTTGGTAACCAGTTTATAATAGCAATAAGGCACCTCGGGGGTTTGTGGTATATTGGCCATGTATCACACCCCCTCGTGCCTTATTGCCTAAGAATATAACTGCTCAGTAATGGAAAGTCACCCTTTTTCCTGCTCAGGTACAATTGAAGATTCGAAACAGAGAAGAATCCAACGGCAAACCAGAGAAAATAAAGTAGGCTAGCAGCCTGTTCTACCATGCACTGCAGAAGACAACTGCGTCATTCAATCATGAGTAAAATGTAATTCATTGCTCACAGAGTCGTCTGTATATCTCCTGGGGGACTCCAAATCACCAGCTAGCATAGGCCATTCACAGGAATACACATAGGCTATGTTACACTATAAACTGCCTCAGCAATCTATAGACCAAGTCTTAGTAAAATGGGAATGATTGTGAAGTAGGCTAGCTATCTTATAGTCCAAATTACAATTTAGCAAGACCAGACATACAAACAATCTTGTGATACAATTTTGATATCTCAAATGCAGAATAACTTCAATGCAACAGAAGTATACAAAACAAATATACATTTTTTATTTAGTATCCTAGGCAGACTGTTCAATGCTCAGCCAGTCACCAAATAGGCTATTCAGATGAGCCACTACAATGAAGCAATCTGGGTTTAGACGTTTTCAAGACATTAAGTCAAAGTTTCATAAATTGTATGTTAGAGCTTATTAAAAAGCATTAACGACATGAATCAAATCAAAATTATTGATTCTCTTTTAATCTTTTTAGAATTATTTTTTGTCTCTATCTATCTCTATAATGTATTGCTATCATCTGGGCACCTAGCCTTTTCCCTCCCTCCCTTTCTAGCCTATTTAATCTCAGAAAATAACCTATATGCTTAATATTATAATTTTTCCCACTTTCTTCCTCCACTTTTTCATTTTAGAAAAACGTACTGTACTCTGCCTGTGAAGGAATGGCCACTACAGGCCCTTGTGCTATCTGTCTGCCACAGCTACACATCGACCTTGAAACTCCTGATGCGTTTCATTTCATTTGAGTAAGCCCCCGTGGCACCACAGCGTTGTAAATAATGAGACTCTGGGGAAACAATAATTCTTCAGAATTTGAATTCAAAGTAATTCTTCAGAATTTGAATTCTATTTTCTTTAAGCCCATCACTGATGATAGGACCATGGTAACTAGGTCTGTTAGCCAACATAGCAAGAGGACTGAAGAAAGTGCCATGTTATGTCACCATGGAGACAGACCTGTACCATGTGTAGTTCACATAGTGATAGATCAAGCGAAGCACGCTGTCTGATCTATGTTTTTCATGTTTCAAGATGATTCTCCAATCATTGTAAAGACCGCAAGCCATGGCAGATCGAGAAAACAGAAAAACATTATGCTATGGTTATAACGAGTGATCATCCAGTTATGACATACTGTATGCAGTGGATCAACTTCAAAACCAAGAACATGGTCATACTTTCACATTTCAGAATAGGCCTAGGCATACTCAGTTGGCACTTGGCAGAACTGTTATAAGTGAGCAGCCTACATGAAATTTAGCAACAATGACAACCCTTTTTGGACCAGTTTCCCAATTTGGTGGTCCATTACGTTTTGGTTTTGCGGAAATACAGTCATTAAAGTTGAGAATCAACTGTCTGTTCCAAGGTGGTATCTTGGGTCACTTTTGTTTGTAATGACTCAGGATTGTCTTGCTTTTACAATAAACACTCAAAACTAACCAAACAGGTTTCACAATCTCATGTTACTTCAATGAAAGACCAGTCGTGGGGAGCGTTCATTCTTTATTTGGTTGTGGATGTGTCTCACAGGTCACTCTGTTTACTGAGGTAAGCCTTTATCTGTGTTTGTTTTCACATTTACTACACATATGACACTTCAGTGATATTTAAAATACACTCTTAGAAAACAAAAGGTGCTATCTAGAACCAAAAAGGGTTCTTCGGCTGTCCCCATAGGTAGAACCCTTTTGGGTTCCATGTAGAACCTTTTCCATAGAGGTTCTCTTATGTGGACAGCTGCAGAACCCATTTGGAACCTTTTTTCTAAGTGTACCACAATAATGGGATACTCATGAAGGTCAAGAGGTGTGTGAGTTGATCTAGATTGTACCTCAGTTTTGCCTGGGCTACTGGTGTTGCCAAATACATCTTACTGTAAACATAATAGTTTTTGCAACTTGCATGACAATTCTTGAGTTTCATTTAGTAGGGTCTCCACTTGTATTGTGGTTTGCAATGACAGGGCACGGATCAGTTCCCTACTAACACTGTTATTTACAGGATTATAGGGTTTTGTATGAAAATTTGTGATTTTGTCTGACTCTCTGATAGATCTAGTATTCAGTCTTTCTGAAAGAAGGTTGTAGACCAGTATTAATCATACTGGTCGGTTTTATAGTTCTATTTTCTTTATGAGATTCTGCTGTCACACAAATTCCTGTCTCCCTGAGAACAACAACACCTCTCAATCTGACACCATGTACATTTGATCCACACCTGTATTTACAGGCCACAGTGTCACCTGAATCATCATAACACATTGGGTTTTAAGTCCAGTCTGGTCTTGCACTTTTAGAATTTACTTGTTGTTCATTAATACATTTCTAGATGTAAAAATGTTCATGCCACTACCTTGACTATAGTGACTGGTTTAGTTTATAACCGTCTACGCACAAATGTTAAGCACTTCTACTCATTTATGCTTTACTTTTGATACAGAGAAGAACATGACACCTGATTTGGACACCAAGGACCGCTGCTTTAGGGCCTTGCTTATCTGGGGCAATTTGGTCATTGCAGTAAGTTTGACTAATATGAAATAGTGAGGGGCGGCAGGTAGCCTAGTGGTTGGGCCAGTAACCTAAAGGTTGCTGGATCAAATCCCCGAGCTGACAAGATAAAAATCTGTCGTTCTGCCCCTAAACAAGGCAGTTAACTCACTGTTCCCCGGTAGGCCGTCATTGTAAATAATAATTTGTTCTTAACTGACTTGCCTAGTTAAATAAAGGTTTCAAAAAAAAAAAAAAAAAGACTTTACCTCTGATATCATTTGTCTCAACAACTGACTAGGTATTCCCCTTCCCCTTCTGTTTTTAGTGCTGCGGGATTGCCTTGATGGCCATGTGTATCTTCTTCATATCGGATCGAGGCGGATTGTATGCTTTGGTGTATGCCACAGGAAATGACAGCATCTGGAGGGGAGCCTGGATAGGCGTTTTCACTGGGTTTGCCCTTTTCTGCACATCGATCTTTGGAATGCATGCCATAGTTGTGTCCAAAAGAAATATCCTACTAGCTGTGAGTTGTTCTGCTATACCCCTGTCACATCTCCAACAATACTATTTTAAAAACATTCTATGCCTGTATACTTATGTTATTAAAGGAAATCTAATATTATCCTTTTGACTGAAAAACATAATTGGTTTGGCCTGCTGGAACATTTGTCCAGAAAACTCATGACTCAGACATGTTTTTGTTTTAACGGTCTTACCTGTAGTACATCCTCCTGATGGTGATCATATATGCATTTGAGGTGGCATCAGCTATTACTGCTGCAACACATAAAGACTGGGTAAATCATTAAGATTAATATATTGTTATTAAAATGGTCTTGGCATATTATATTTCAGATTTTGCTACACTCAATATTATGATAAAAAATGGAATTATGGCTCCCGAGTGGCGCAGCAGACCCTGGTTCGATCCCGGGCTGTATCACAACCGGCCGTGATCGGGAATCCCATAGGGCGGCGCACAATTGGCCCAGCGTCGTCCGGGTTAGGGGAGGGTTTGGCCGGGGTAGGCCGCATTGTAAATAAGATTTTGCACTTAACTGACTTGCCTAGTTAAATAAAGTTTAAATACATGTTTTAAAAAAAACCAGTGTTTGGCTATCTTCTCAACATTTTGATGCATCTCCTCAGTTTGTCCCCAACCTCTTCCTGAAGCAAATGCTACAGAACTACAACAAACCACTACCAGATAATCTGCCCAGCACCCAGGACCAGATCTATGTAATCAACGGGATAACAGAAACATGGAACCGGTTCATGACTGAGGTAGCTAGGCCTACCTCACTGGTCACAGACATCAGTTCACCATTTAGTTTTGATTTGCATTTGGTTGAGTTGACAACTAACATGAATTCAATGTGATATAAACAACAAATGTCACCATGTCATTGGATTTAGATTAAAAGATGGGTGAGAAAAAGATTAAATGTCCTTACATTGATGACTTTTTGCAAATCCAATCAGTTTTCCATTTTGATTCAACATCAAATTTTGGGGTTGAAATGATGTGGAAACAACGTTGATTCAACCAGTTTTTGCCCAGTGGTACTGACTACTTTATTATGATTTATTATTTACTTACTGTCTATACTACCACCGTTTGGTAATGTAAAATCGTTTATGGTCTTGAACTGTCCTATTAACTGACGCATTTTAGTAACCAGAGTGCTCCTCTTGCAGTCTAAGTGCTGTGGAGTGTACGGGCCAGAGGATTGGGTGAAGTATGAGTCCCACTTCAGGCAGCAAAACACAGATGCTGATAATCCTTGGCCCAGACAATGCTGTCAGCAGGACGCTACGGGAGCCATCAGCCATTTAGAGGCCTGCAAAATCGGGGTTAGCCCTTTCCTGCATGCACAGGTAATTCTCAAAGATGACTTTGTCAATGACCACACTGAAATGTTCACCATCCCCTCATTATTGAGTGCCCCACAAACCCCAAAAGACTGAGGGTGCAGCAAAAATGGTTTAGCAAAGGGTTCCCTAGCTAACAAGCTGGCTAGCAGTAAATAACGTTATCTAACGTTAGCTAGGATTGCTAGCGTGATAGATCATTTTATGTTCAAGCTACCATGAAAATACATATCTAATTGTTAATTGAAAAAATCATAAGTAATATTTTTTATAAAGTGACTTACCGAGTTTTTATTGTGAATAGTTCTTCCATGAACGGACAATGAAGAACCATTTAATAACCTTTTATTTTTATTTTTTTAGCTTCGATCTGAATAAAGTGTGGTAAAATTATGGAGGTGCCTAGAGGGGTTATGCTGCATTAAACAGTACAGTGCTCTAATATAAAATGTAATCTATCTTTCTTTTAGGGTTGTTATGATTACATTGCTGGTCCTTTGATCAGACACGGCTTTGGAGTCTCATGGTTTGGATTCGCCATATTGTGTTGGACAGTGAGTACAGACTTCCTTAACCATTTGTATGCAATATTATAGTATTCAAACAAATCTGCACTGCAGAAACAAATGTAGTTGCTCTAGCATTGAGACAATGTATGCATTATTCAAAATAAGTTTCGTTTCATCATGTAGGCCTAAATATTTTAAGATGGCATTACTTAAAATTCCCCTTAAAAAGGGCCAATCAGCAGTAGAAACAATATCAAAGCCTGTCCCCACTACTGTTTCGATAAAAACAGTGAAGGATAGGGCTGGAGAAATATAATCACTCTCAAATTCAGAAACAGAGCGATGGATGCAAGACCTGACCATCCATAACATAAAAACGAAAGTTCTAACCATGTTTTGAGGCTATACAGTGTTTGTTTACATTTACTTTGTTTACAAAAACTAGTCACTTTACCCCTACCTACAAGTACAAATTACCTCAACTAACCTGTACCCCTGCACATTGACTCGGTACCGGTGCCCCCTGTATATAGCCTCGTTATTGTTACTTTTTATAATTTTCTCTTTAGTTATTTGGTAAATATTTTCTTAACTCTTTCTTAAACTGCATTGTTGGTTAAGGGCTTGTAAGTAAGCATTTCACAGTAAGGTCTACACCTGTTGTATTCAGCGCATGTGACAAATAAAATTTGATTTGAGTTAAACAAGCTTATATTTTGGGTTCTGATGGAGTACAACAGTTAAACTAAGCTCATGAGTCATGAGAATCAGTGGGTACATATAGCGAATTTATAATCTCAAAAATTTATGTAGCAACTGCTGATTGCCCCTTTAAATGTGGTGGGAAAAAATAGGAAAAAAGCGACATGGAGAATTGGATCAACGGTTTTCTTTGTTTTTCCCTGCAGTTCTTTGTGATACTGGGAGTAATTTTCCACTACAATCAGTTGGATTTCTGAGGATGACCAACAAAGAAAGCTTCAAATAAACTTCAGTTCAGACCTACCAGTAAAGAAGTAATGCAAATATAACACTTTTTTGTTATGATCAACAAATAACCTTATTAAAATGTAATCAATTGTGTCTCTAATCAAAATTAAGAGAACCAATAAATGTACTAAATACAATTTTATTTTTCAAATTACCTTTCTCAAAAAAGTTTGGAAATTGTCCCATACAATAATCTGTACTCTTAATTTTTTGTTGCTATACATAATACATTCAATTTTGCTCAATACAAAATTGTACAGGTTACAAGCGTAGTATTATGTCAACACAGCTGCAAACAGCCAGAATCCCTGTTCTGATATCTTTTTAAGTCTTCACAACATTTAATGCATAGTGTTTGAGTCCTCTTTTTCACAATCTACACCATTATAAGTGCCAGCACATCCATTTCCCTCAATTCCTTTTGATTATAACTCAAAACATTTCTCAGCAAAGCTTCGTTTTTAAGATAAAGTTATCACATCAGACACTTTACTTCAGGTATTTCTGTCATCTGTCCTCCTCATTCTAAAAGCACATCGGACTTTACCAAAACATTACAAACCAATAAAGAGAACACACTCTGTCCATCTTAAAAGTAACAACAAAAAAACAACTAAGAATTGGTCAAGTGTGTTAATGACCATCTATAGATTAATAACTGGATAAATAAATACTATTAGTGTCCATAATACAATTAAAAGTTTTCTGCAGTTCTCATTACATAGAATGTTGAAAAAACACTACCCTGATACTGTTAGGATAAAAGCTGATCACAGTGACAAGAGCTGGACGTCAGCGGGTTCATACTATATGAAGTCATTATTCAGTTCGCAACATATTTAAGACATAAGGTATAACTAATTACAAAGTAGCTAGCTAGTACTGAAGGTACAATTCTCTTTGCCAAAAGGCAATCTTGTGATTGCTAATGACGAGATGTAAACAAATAAACTACCGGTACATGGCTTTTCTGAAATACCATTGGTAATATGGGTTGATGTAACATTTTCCTCTCTTTGGCTGTCTATCCTTCATATGCACCTTACAAAATATGTCTAACATTTGATTAAAAACAATATCATTTGAATATTGATAATTACTGCATATGATTTGGGCTGAAGGAAATACACACATCTTCACATACCACGAGTCCAGATTAGTGCAGGATAGAGAGGTGATTGGTAGAGCATTGGAAACAAAGAAACTGTTAATTTCCCCAAATAGTTTCATATCAAAAGGTAGATTTATAGACCTAATATTGCTCAAATCATTTACATAAGTCCAAGAACAGGGAGGATGAAAAGGAGGATAACCAGAGTAGTGTTGAGAAACATAGTCTGAGGGGCATGTAGCTACATGACTGGTTAAACTGTCCGGTGTCTCATTCAATCTGCCTGTAGTTTCTGCTGTCAAATATCATGGACCTCCTCTGTGGCTGATAAAAGCAGCTGGTCGAGGTCTCCAGTCTCTGTCCACTCTTGGGTATTGTCATTTTGTTCCGCAGGGTCACCCCCTCTGGGGTCCTGAGGTTCTCTGCCATCTCTTTGGAAAAGATATCAAGTGCTGATGTTTCAGTTGGACTTCTGATGGGCGAGAGGATGAGCTTGGCATCATCCCCCAGCGGTGGGTGATCCATGATGGGAAAGGGTGGACTGAACAAGATGAGGCTCTGTGGTCTCTGGCGGTTCCTAAAGGATGGCCTTTGTAGAACCGTAGACCTTTCTGGTCTTGGACAATCAGAAAAGGCCTCTGCATTGGATGAGCGTTTCCTTCTTAGCACCGGTGGGTCTGAAGTAGGTGTAGTTTTATTAGTCTCTGTAGATTTCTCTGCAATAGGCTGCCTTATCTGGGATTTCGGCACTGGCTCCTTATTCTCCAACTCCTCCTTTAGATCCCTCATAGAGGGAAGAAGAGGTACAGGATCTAGTTTATCTCCCCTGGTTTTTGTGAATTCTTTCTCTGGTCCCTTTCCTGCACCAGAGCCCTTGTCTTGCCTGGGATGAGGTATGTGGCTGTACTGCACCTTGGGGGGGATGACAGGCACGGCTTTAGCCTGACACGTTTTTACCATGAAGGCCGTCCTGACAGACGACACACTGACGGGGGCCGAGTTCCGGCGCACAGGGGCCTGTCGATGGCTCAGGAACAGCTCCAGTTCCTGGGACAGGCCGTTGGATTTGGTCTCAGACGGTGTCACTGCGCCTCTCTGAATGGAGGACAACTCAGCTGATTCAAGGTTTTGCTGATTGGAAATGTCTCTGATGCGTCGATGTCCTAAATCCAAATTGAGTGAGTAGGGCCTGTGTTTGGAAAAGCTGTTCTGCTCAATTTTTTCTGAATGAGATGCTTCATAAGACGTCTGTCTGTGAAACCTCTGGGAGGAGGAGGTGTTTTTCTGTTTGGCTGTGCAGCTGTTTCCTCTTTGTGTTCTCGTTGCATCATCACCGACCAGGGTGGTTTTGGAGGGTAAGGGAAGTAGATGTGTGATTTTGGTCTCTGTTTTGCTGCTGCATGCCTGAGACCTATTTCCTGGGAACACTTCTATGCTCTTAAAAGGACATGATCCATTTGTTGATTTGTCATCTCTAGATAGAGGAGGAACGTTTAGTTCTTTGGAGCTCAAACCTTCTCCTGCAGAACAAGACGATGACACATCTAGTTTTCCAAACAAATCCTTAAGTGTGGGTGAATGGAGAGGACTGGTTACCCACTGTTTGGTGGAGCGGAAGACCTCCTCCCAAGGTTCCTCCTCCAAGTCCTCCAACTCGGAGTGTCCTCCACATCCATCCTCATCGTCTTGGTGTGGTAGCCCCAAGGTGTGGTGGGGTCTTTCTTCCAAACATATTGAAAGCCTCTCAATGCCTCCCATGACAACTGACAAAGCATTCTTTCCATTGTCATGGGAAACCCCTTTGACCCCATCTTGACTCTTACTTTTCCCTGATGGCTCTTTTCCTTTCTCTGCTACAGACGTGCCTATGTCTGTTACGACATCCCCTGGCTGCAAACTTTTTGTGACCTGGCTTTGTTGAGTAGAATGTAAACTTGGCTCTGCGAGGTGAGTAACCACAGGCCGTGGCTTGACGAAAGTGGGTTTATCGGTTTCTGGGAGCTTAGATTTTGAGGAAGTGTGTAGTTTGTTTTTTGTTTTATCTGTTGAATCAGCAGCGTGTAGAGGTGTATTTTTCATATCTGTGCCGACCATGAAATGTAACATTTTGTCATTTGGAAATTGTGTGTCTGAGGAGTGCTTTCTTGCTGAATGTGCTACAGTGTCAGCACCGTGATAGGTCAGTGCAGGCCTGGTGGGCATCAAAGACTGTCCCTTATATAATAATGAGTGAGTTGGAAGGCTGCTTCTTCTTTTTGCTGGAGCATCTGGCATTGCCTTAACATCCTCACAAGTTTTCTTAGTGGAACAGAAAACAGGCATAAACTCCTCGTCCATAATGTCAATCTCAGGCTCAGTAATTTTTAGCTCAAGATGGAGGTCAGACCACAGCTCTTCCTTGATAGGTAAAGATCCCATATCCTGCAAAACATGAATTACAAATGCTTATTAAAGCGACAGTCATTGTCATTGTGTTATTCTTTGTATATTATCTGTGATGAAGCACAGTGTTAAACTGGAGATTAAACATACCAGTTGTGTCAGTTCTTTTGGCTCATACTGTGGTGCTGGCGGGTTGTCCAGTTGTTTCCCAGGAAATTGCTGTCTCACCTGATCTTCCTCTCTTGTGGTGGGAGTGGAAGACTGTCTCAGGTCAGATACTTCCACCTTCCCTTGAACATCGTTCACCTCTCCTTCACTTCTTGAAACTAATAAAATAAATAGATATGTAATTATTTTATTAATAGACAATATTACCATGGATGATGAGGAAGGTTTTTAATCTGAGCGCACACACACAGGCTTTTTTCTATGTAAACAGGTGAACATGACCTACCTTCTGTCACCCTTTTGAAACCTGCCTCCTCTCTGCTCCTCTCCTCTGCTGGTCTCTCCTCCTTTTCCACTGGGGTTGAGCTGCTGTTACTGTAGATAATGCTCTCACTCACAACACTGCTCTCTCCAAGGGGGTGCTCTCTGTAATTTAAGCTGCCACTACTGTCACTCTGTTCTGACTGGGAGGTCTCTCTGCTTGGTTTCAGAGCAGCTGCAGCAGGCCTCTCCTTCCCTTGTGCCCCTTGTGCCCTGCAGGGAGTGCTGTTGGAGCTGATGACTGCAGACACCCTCAGGGGCACAGACACAGCAAAGGGCTCTGATATGTTGAGAGCCTTGCGCTGATGCCTGGGGGAGGACTCTGGAAAGAGACTTCCAGGGAAGGAGGGCCTGGATGCACTGCTGTGGGTGGAGCCAGAACACAGCATCCTCCTGTTCTTAGGGGAGCTGGGCTGGCAGCTGCTGAGGTCATCATCGCCTTTGAAAACCTTCAGTTGTTCGGGTAGAGCCTTCTGCTGTGGTGGTGAGACGCTTGGAGAGCCCCTTCTCTTCATGTTAGGGCTGCTGCCACCTGTGGCCTCGCTCAGTCTCTTCATCTCAAACTCCCGCCTCTGGTCCTGTTCACTGACATCATGGAGCGTGTCAGATTCAAGTGTTCTGGATTTTATACCGGGCGCAAAGAAACCGTTGGCCCCGCCTGCTGAGCTGAAATTTCCTGCCTTGTCATCATCTGTGTTGGAAATCAAATGAGAAGCAAATTGTTAGATACACATCGTCTCAGCCTTATTTACAAAGCAAATTAAGATTTGTATATAGGAGAGAGAACTGCTGTGAGTAGATTTAACGATAACACAAGTGTTTTGTATACAATGTAGTGCATTCAGCCCCACCTGTCTGCAGAGAGCACAAAGAGTCCATGCTTCTCGCTGGTCGGATAGCTGCCTTTTCTGTGAACGAACAATGTAGTCATATTATTTTATTCTGTATCATAAACTCAACTTTTTCAAGTAGCATGTTTATTTGTGTGATATTAATTTTCATTTGATCATTCAATTTATCATGGGAAACATAGTAAGATAGTACACATTCTATTGCAACCTTGATATATCATTTAGCCTTAGCAGTGAAAAGGGGTTCACTATATTGGTTGATAAGCGTATTCATCATGCTTTACCTGTGATGTTCTGTGCTTTCATGAACACGCTCCCATTCCGGCTCAGTCTTCCCTTAGAGTCAGTCACAGACTTGCCCAGGTTGAAGATGAACTTCCACTTCTTCGATTTCCCAGAAACCTTTCCTCTGACAGACAGGGAGATGATGAAGTACGTTAAACAACATGGCTTGTTCGGATGTTATTTGTTGAAGTTCAATGTGTGCATTGAAGAGCAAAAGCAAAATGTACAACAAAACAATACAAATTAACATACATATTGCTAAAACAGTACAATCAACCTAGACTTATTTGAAGGGTATTTTACTATGTACTCTGTTTCGGGGTTATTGTTAGATTGTATACTATGTTTGAGCAGGTGTTTTTTGATTCATGTTTTCACTGCCAAATATATCCAGGTGCCTGGCAGCCCAGAGGATGTGTATTAAGCATGTTTGTTAAGTATACTAAATAAATCAGTCAGTTGAATTCTCATCCATCTCACTTGCTATCCGATATGTCTATGACGGTATGGTACAGTGTGGCAGTGCTGGTGTCAGGTAGACTGTTCTCCCGTTGACGCTCTTTCCGTGCTGGGTGGTTAGGGCTCAGGGAGCGGGCCTGGGCCTCCTCTAGGCTCATCAGCTTCATTGGCCCACCTTGGCCACTGATAGGAAGAGTGGCATACTTCTCCCCACACATCAAACTGGGTCCTGTAGCAAAACAATGTCTTTCAAAAAAAATCCTTTTGGCATAAGGTAGAAAGGAGGACAGTAAATACAATGTGTTTTCCAATGGCAACATAAAATTAGGATAAGCGGGCAACAAGCAAGAGGGCAACATTCAGGAAATCTATACATTTCACACAATCAACACTTTCAAACAACGTACCTTCTTTAGTTTTTATTGGTGCAGCTGCATGGTTGAAGATCTGCTCAGTGTGATTTAAAATGAACTCAACCACAGTCTGCTGAACCCGCACCTCCTGGAAAGCCATGTCCCCATTGCAGGATGCAATTTCAATATCTTTCGAGCTACAAAACACATAGCCAAACGAGAAAGTAGAAATGCTTTCAGTCACAACCAAGGAGGTATTTTACCTTAAATATCAGCTGGAGTATAACTCAAACAAAATGGAAGAACATAATATAGTTATCATATAAGTGTTTTAGTATGTTCTTGGATAAGAAGATATTGGTTTGTGTACAATTAGTGTAGAGCTCACCGCAATAGGTTTGGAGCCCATACCAAGGCCAGGTTGCGGGTGTGCATGTTAGTCTGGGGACTTAAGGTGGCCAGGTGGGCCAAATGCTTGGTAAGATATTCCAGAGTCCTGAAGAGAGAGGACAAACACAATTTGTTTAGCTTTTTAACCACATATAAAGATTGGAAAGGTACATCACAGAGGCAGCAAAAGGGCTGACGTGAGTTTTACCTAAAGTGGGGGAGTGGTAGCTCTTTAATGACGTCCTGGATATGTTGTAGCCTTTCATGATCTTCCTGGACTGAGACGGCGTCCTACACAGTAAAAGTCAAGTATTATCAATGTCGCATGTCATTCTTTCTTTGAATGTGACTCACTATTAAAGGACTCATTCCTAATATAAATCAAAGAGACATTCTGGTTAACAAAGTGGGTGCATTACAGACATGTAGAGACCCTACCTCTTTGAACAGTACTCACAGTGAATTTCTTGTAAAGCTCATAAGTGAGCAGGGGATTGGGTAGCTCCCTGAAGTACAGCTTGCACAAGGAGCCCACACAGTGGATGTCCTGGAAGTACACCTCCTTTGTGAGGTCAGGGCACAACTCAGAGCAAAATTCCTGTCTGTAAGTAAGCACACAAACACATGGGTATCAATACAGCTGGAGACGCATGACGCTTCCACACTCCTCTAGTAATGTATATGTATGTTTTGTAAGATTGAAATGTAGAAACGTGTGTTTATATTGGGATAGACAAAAGTTGTCCAACATGGTATGTTCACAATGGCCTAAATCTATAAACTTACTGTTCAAACATGCTAAGTATAGAGCACCAAACACCAACTGTGACTTCCTTGTTCTAATACTTTTGGAAGGCACTTTATGTGGCTAAAATAGTTACCTTAGTCGCTGGATATTTGAGGTGACTCCCGAGAGCCTGTATATTCCATCCACAACACCATGTTTCTCAATGAACTCTGCACATGTCCTTAAAACTTGAGGTACTGAAAAAAAATATTGAAAAAAATATTGTTTTAACCATACATTCGACATCAAAAGACACACATACATAGCAAACCAAATTTCAAAAATTGGAGGGTCCAGTCTGGCAACATACAGATTTTGAGAGGTGAAGGTCAACATATAACACTGTCGTCACTATGATTTTGTTTACTAAGTTATGTGAATAAGGTATGATTTATGAGAGAAATCGTAATATAGGTTTTCTGTAATAGGCAACTTTTTCAGTCTAGGGAGGTGAATGGAAAACGTGGCAACTTGGGTTTTAGCAGTTAGGAAAATTCTGGCATTCCATTTCAACTGCTGACATGAAGCAGAAAGAGGAGTGCCTCTATGAACTAGACAGGGTCAGTTTAAAGGTCCAATGCAGCCATTTTATTTCGATATCAGATCATTTCTGGGTAATGATTAAGTACCTTATTGTGATTGTTTTCAATTAAAATGGTCAACAAGAAACAAAAATAGCTTTTTGGCTAGGACTGTCTGGGAGTGGTTTGAGTGTGGAGGGGAAAACAGAAAACTTGCTGTTATTGGCAGAGAGGTTTGGAACTCTTATTGGTCTATTAACTAATTTACCGACTGATGAGACCAAAACGCCATCCCGCTTATTTTCAAAAAGCTCTTACACTAAAAGGGCATAATCAATCATTTTCAGAATTTCACAGTATTATTCCAGCCTCGTTGTGTGAAAAAACAAATAAACCACACAAAAATCACGTTTTTTGACTGCACTGGGCCTTTAATACTGTGTGTGCTATAAACAGAATCTGGATCTTTGGCTCATTCTTTGAGTCAACCCTTTTTTTCCATGGCAGAGAAGGATAGAGAAGGGCAGTTTGGGAGAAACCGAATGCCATTAGTATAAATTGTATCAGTATGTATTTCTTCTAAACATACTTTAGACAGTAGCTCTGCTTTTTATTCCATAAGGTTGTTGATTGTGAAGAAGGTGTAATTTCTCAGGAAGTAAAACATGGTTTGTTTGTTTCAGAGGAAGGTGGACACACCCAATCCTTGCAGCTGGTATTACTTGTGACACTTCCTCTAATAGAAAATGGCCTTTCAAAATGTTACCACCCAATTCTCTATTGCTTTCGAAACTTTATTCCCTAGTGGGGTATCTCTTTTCTTAAAATATGTTATCTACAATTCTGTATTCAAGAGGAACGTAGGGTCGCTTTCTACACTAATATATTTTTGGAAATCAAGGAACACCTTTATAATACATTTAAACTGAAAATAAAAAATGAATAGCTACTCTTTTGCACAGTATAGCATAGACTACAGCAGTTAATATGTTAGTCTACCTCCTTGCTATACTGAAAGAAAAACAAACGGATATAGCTAACTTCGTTTTGCCAAGATGATTCCACTCTGGACTGAAATCGGCAAACCATTATATTCAACAACCTGAGAAGAGAAATGTAGCTGTACAGTGCACAATGTTCCTGTAAGCTCCCCTTTTCCACAAGTAAAGCATGAGACACATAGCTCAACTTCCCACTTTGCTACCAGGCATTCCCATTTTTTTTATTTTACCTTTATTTAACTAAGCAAGTCAGTTAAGAACAAATTCTTATTTTGAATGACGGTCTAGGAACAGTGGGTTAACTGCCTTGTTTAGGGACAGAACAACAGATTTTTTACCTTGTCAGCTCAGGGATTCGATCTTGCAACCTTTCGGTTACTAGTCCAACGCTCTAACCATGAGGCTACCTGCCGCCCCACGATGAGGCCCTTCCCAGAACTCTTTACAATGGGATGAGGAACCATCTAGCCAGTGGCGTGGCCCAGTGACAGTGGATTGTTTAACATTTTAGCCACACAATGACAAGCGTGGATGTCTTGTCCCCAGAGAATGCAGAGCTATTGTACATAAGCTATACAATACCTTATAGTGGAACAGTGGCATAAATCAATGTCTAAGCTTAAACATTGTTTCCCTTACTTTGACTCTTAACATATCTCATGAACAACACAACCTGAACAATAAAATCAGTAAGCACATAGACATGAGGATGTCGCTGATATGCAGCTGAACATTAGCCAAGCAAAACGAAAACAATTCATTCCATCTTCGGAGCTTTGAAACAATCTGCCCAGAGGTTCCCATGGGCTGTATGAATGAAAGTCTGTTCTCCCACATCTGAACAGACACTCACAGTGACATGCCTGTGGTCAAAATGGTAGCTGCCTGGTCCGAATGAGATTTGATTCACCATTACTTTTGAGTATTTGCTCAGAACGAAACTCCTGCTTGCCTGGAAATCTTCTAGTGGATTCAAAAGGAATCTAAGAATATGGCTTATTGAATAAGATGCTGTTGATTGTTAGATTGGATAACATCCTCGTATGTAAATTGTCTGTGTAAATGAAGTCATTATAAACATTCTTTCTCTTCCCTGTCTAGGGTCAGACAGAGTTGGTGACAGTCAACAACAGCTGATATCGCAGTGTCATGTCAACAAAAGCAGATATCACAAGCCACTTGTAATTGACAAATAAAAACTAAAAGTATCATCATATTAGCCATATACAGTAAATTATAGTCCCTTCTCCCCCTGTAACAGAAACATGTGTCTTGTGTAAAGAGGATCTACTTTATCAAATCTGTTTAGCTGTTAAATCGGTTCAATCTGTTCAAAGTAAAAGGTTTCCAAGTCACATCGCATGACCTCACTTCATGTAACTATTTTTACCTCCATTCAAATACTATCTGGGTAAACACACCCATCCTCAAATTGTTGTCTGAATTATGATCTGTCGGCTGCTACTGCCCCCTGTGAACAGTGTTGCCCACCCAGAATCCTCACACAGAGACAGAGGGAGAGAGAGAGAGAGCAAGACGCAGGCCTCTTGGTGAGAAGTTGACAAAAACACCAGGAGCCACACCCTAAGTCACAAATCCCCTCTGTTATTGCGTAAAGGACTTCATGAAATGTAAAACATATGTCCATTGATGTCCAAATTGCAACATACATCTGCATCACACACCTGAATAAACTAAATAATGTACTGTCTAACTGTTACTTATGTAAACAGCAGGGATCTTTCCTAACCAATTTCACACTAAGTTTACCAAATCAGAGGTTTAACATATTCTTTGCCCGAAAACATAGGTGTTGAATAAGGCTCAATCTAATTCAGAATTCTCCTAAAATCTTAGAGGTGTTCCATACAGAACATGTATTGATAATTCAACTGCACCATTACATATCCTGTATCGAACAGTCATCGAGAATTCGCTGTGAGTTTAGGAAAAGCTGTTCTCAGACCAAAGCACCAACATTGTAATAGCTCAATAAAAATAAAAATGTCTACCTAATCTAGACCAAGTTGTTAAATTGTTAAATGTCTGGTCTGAGAACACCTTTTCTCAATGTAGGTGGATTTGGAAAAGTGTTTTCTAAATCATCCTGTATTATTATTTTGTCATTATAACTATTATTATTTGTTGTTTATTCAGGTTATTACTATGTCTAATAAATCTGAAAACATGAAATATGACAATGCCCTCAATAAATCCAGTACACATTAAATAACGACTATATATGGACCAATAATTGGGCTCTGTTGCTGTAACAATTTGTTTGCATTCTGAATTCATGAGGTCATTATTATGGGACATGATGAAATCTGCTGAAATCTGCTAGAAAAGGGAAGCAACATAATAAACATTGAAAGAAACTAGTTTACCGTCTTTTCCTGAATTCTGTAGATGTTCTGTCAAGTCACAGTCAAATGCATTCTCACTTCCTTTCTTTTTGGACCTCTGCTTGGCTCCTTTATTCTTCATCTGGATCCAGTTATTAGTCCAGGAGTTCAGAACAAACAAATCCTCAAATATACAACCATTGATCCAACAGACCCTGGGAAAGGCAAAAATTGTAGCCCAAAAGTAAAAACCATACAAACCGCCCAAAAAGGATTCATCCACTCACATCTTGACCAACGACACTAACAGTTTGGGAGACTGAAAAGTCCATGTGAGAAGAATAATGTTGACGTCACTTTTCCTTTAAGCTTTTTAGTGCTTTATACATTCCAATCAATCTATCAAAAATATAAGGGAAAAACCATAGTCAGTTATAATTGTGAAATATCTGGAAATGTGGTTTGGGAATGGCAGTCCTCTGAAGTGATTTATCCCAGAAGGATTTGCAGAAACAGCATCAGAATTAGTTCGTTTCCTGTTGTAGTTTTTTTTACTCAGTCTGCCTCTGTCTTTTTTCGCTCCTCTTTTCCTCCCGCCCAGACAATCTCCCTTTTCTTTGGCTCCCCTGTATCTGTGGAGATGTACCCAGTGAGGCGCAGGAATATTGTTTCTGTGTTTGTTTCTTTATCCTTCTTGCGTCCAGTTTTCAATTTATCCATGTTTCGAAGGTCATGGTAGTTGTGGCACTGGAGTGGCATGGAGGTTTGAAATTTCAACTGTGAGAAGGGGAGGGAAGTGAAGTCAGGGGAGGGGAATAGCTGACTGCTGTTTCTCTGGTTTAGAGATTACTGACCCCTTTTATCCACACTTTTTTTGTTGCCATGGTCCTAACAGGAAATGTGCTCTCTGCCTTCCTGAATGCTCCCAAAGTACACAATTTCCTGTACAGAGAGCCTTGTTTGGAAAACAAAAACAGTTCTGAAGGAAGAGGGAAGTGGGGGGGGGGGGGTGAAATGAGGGCTTGAAGGGCGCAGATGGGGAAAGGGGGGGTGTACACATGGTTCTTGTTACTGACTGCTTAGCTGTTTCATCATTTTCCCTCTACAGCAGACTGAAGCTTTCCAACCACGTGTTTAAAGCACGCTTCCTCCTATCGAATTAAATGTTCAACTGATAAGAATGAACCAATACTTTAAAAAACAACATTAATACAATTAAGTTGGCCTAAATACAAGGCTACTGGGTAGGTTGAATGACATTCAAGGTTTTCATTTAATTTCAAAGCATACAGCTGGATCTATAACACTAATAGTGTAGGATGTGGACTACTCAACATTAGACCATTTGAGGTCTGAAAACAGACATGAATGAACAATAACTTTAACGAACTGCTACAGTTATACATTTGTTTGATTTAAATTGTTTCTTGGAAATCTGTAGATCTGCTCAAAGTCTTGTTGCCCTCCTTGTTCAGACAAGAAATGAGTGCACTACCAAATTAATTCATTTTACATTACATGTGTCATTTAGCAGACACTCTTATCCAGAGCAACTTACAGGAGCAATTAGGGTTAAGTGCCTTGCTCAAGGGCACAGACAGATTTTTCACCAAGTCAGCTCTGGGATTCAAACCAGCAACCTTTCGGTTATTGGACCAACACTAACGGCTAGGCTACCTGCCACCCTATTGACATACCCTTGATGTTTCTTAGGTAGTGTCAGAGCCACACTGTAAATAGAGTACAGCCATATTAGCACCTTTATTCAAAAAAAATATTGGTGTTGTATCAATACGAGAATTCCTCCCTCAATACCCTATGACTTGACCCACTGTAAACAAGAAAAATAGAGCAGTGAATTTAACAGATGTTTTTTATTGATTAACATTCAGCATAATGTGTATCCAAGTCTGTACCGTGTTGTGTTAACAAATGGCATATGGCATGGCATGGCATATTTGCATATTTGCTTTCACTGGACATTTCACTGGACAAAACTATCAGAAATAAACAGCACAATGCGGAAGTGTCAATTATCACTGAGCAAGTCATTAAAGTCATTAAAACTAGTTTTTCAACCACTCCACAAACTTCTTGTTAAACTATAGTTTTGGCAAGTCGGTTAGGACATCTACTTTGTGCATGACAAGTAATTTTTCCAACAATTATTTAGACAGATTATTTCACTGTGTCACAATTCCAGTGGGTCAGAAGTTTACATACACTAAATTGACTGCCTTTAAACAGCTTGGAAAATTCCAGAAAATGATTTCATGGCTTTAGAAGCCTCTGATTGACTCAAATGATGTCAATTAGCCTATTGGAGGTGTACCTGTGGATGTATTTCAAGGCCGACCTTCAAAATCAGTACCTCTTTGCATGACATCATGGAGAAATAAAAAAATATCAGCCAAGACCTCAAAACAAATTGTAGACCTCCACAAGTCTGGTTCATCCTTTGGAGCAATTTCCAAACGCCTGAAGGTACCGCGTTCATCTGTACAAACAATAGTACGCAAGCATAAAACACCATGGGACCACGCAGCCATCATACCGCTCAGGAAGGAGAAGCGTTTTGTCTCCTAGAGATGAACGTACTTTGGTGCGAAAAGTGCAAATCAATCCCAGAATAGCAGCAAAGGACCTTGTTGAGATGCTGGAGGAAACAAGTATAAAAGTATCTATATCCACAGTAAAACAAGTCCTATATCGACATAACCTGAAAGGCCACTCAGCAAGAAAGAAGCCACTGCTCCAAAACCACCATAAAAAAGCCAGACTACGGTTTGTAACTGCACATGGAGACAAAGATCGTACTTTTTGGAGAAATGTTCTCTGGTCTGATGAAACAAAAATAGAACTGTTTGGTCATAATGACCATCGTTATGTTTGGAGGGAAAAAGGGGGACGCTTGCAAGCCGAAGAACACCATCCCAACCGTGAAGCACGAGGGTGGCAGCATCATGTTGTGGGGGTGCTTTGCTGCAGGAGGGACTGGTGCACTTCACAAAATAGATGGCATCATGAGGGAGGAAAATTATGTGGATATATTTTAGCAACATCTCAAGACATCATTCAGGAAGTTAAAGCTTGGTCGCAAATGGCTCTTCCAAATGGACAATGACCCCAAGCATACTTCCAAAGTTGTGGCAAAATGGCTTAAGGACAACAAATTCAAGGTATTGGAGTGCCAATCACAAAGCCCTGACCTCAATCCTATAGAAAATTTGTGGGCAGAACTGAAAAAGCGTGTGCGAACAAGGAGGCCTACAAACCTGACTCAGTTACACCAGCTCTGTCAGGAGGAATGGGCCAGAATTCACCCAACTTATTGTGGGAAGCTTGTGGAAGGCTACCCGAAACGTTTGACCCAAGTTAAACAATTTAAAGGCAATGCTACCAAATACTAATTGAGTGTATATAAACTTCTGACCCACCGGGAATGTGATGAAAGAAATAAAAGCTGAAAAAAATATTTCTCTACTATTATTCTGACATTTCACATTCTTAAAATAAAGTGGTGATCCTAACTGACCTAAGACAGGGATTTCTACTAGGATGAAATGTCAGGAATTGTGAAAAACTGAGTTTAAATGTATTGGGCTAAGGTGCATGTAAACTTCCGACTTCAGCTGTATACACACACACACACACACACACACACATACAGCGCCTTTGGAAGGTATACAGACTACTTGACTTTTTCTACATTTTGTTACGTTACAGCCTTATTCTAAAATGGATTAAATAAAAACAAAATCCTCTGAAATCTATACACAACACCCCATAATTATGAAGTGAAATTATGTTTTAATTCTTTTTTTTAAATAGACATTTCAAGCCATGAGGTCGAAGGAATTGTCCGTAGAGCTCCGAGACAGGATTGTGTCGAGGCACAGATCTGGGGAAGGGTACCAAAACATTTCTAAAGCATTGAAGGTCCTCATAAACACAGTGGCCTCCATCATTCTTAAATGGAAGAAGTTTGGAACCACCAAGATTCTTCCTAGAGCTGGCCGCCCAGCCAAACTGAGCAATCGGGGGAGAAGTGACCAAGAGCCTGATGGTCACTCTGACAAAGCTCTAGAGTTCCTCTGTGGAGATGGGAGAACCTTCCAGAAGAACACCATCTCTGCAGTACTCCACCAATCAAGCCTTTATGGTAGAGTGGCCAGACGGAAGCCACTCCTCAGTAAAGGGCACATGACAGCCCACTTGGAGTTTGCCAAAAGGAACCTAAAGACTCTCAGACCATGAAAAACAAGAATCTGTGGTGTAAAGAAACCAAGATGGAACTCTCTGGCCTGAATGCCAAGCGTCACATCTGGAGGAAACCTGGCACCATCCCTACGGTGAAGCATGGTGGTGGCAACATCATGCTGTGGGGATGTTTTTCAGCAGCAGGGACTGGGAGACTAGTCAGGATTGAGGCAAAGATGAACAGAGCAAAGTACAGAGAGATCCTTGATGAAGAGCGCTCTGGAGCAGTTTAGGATCTCAGAGTGGGGTGAAGGTTCACCTTCTAACAAGACAACGACCCTAAGCACACAGCCAAGACAATGCAGGAGTGGCTTCGGGAGATGTCTCTGAATGTCCTTGATTGGCCCAGCCAGAGCACAGATTTGAACCGATCGAACGGCTCTGGAGAGACCTGAAAACAGCTGTGCAGCAACACTCCCCATCCAACCTGACAGAGCTTGAGATGATCTGCAGAGAAGAATGGGAGGAACTCCCCAAATACAGGTGTGCCAAGCTTGTAGCATCATAACCAAGAAGACTCGATGCTGTAATTGCTGCCAAAGTTGCTTCAACAAAGTACTGAATAAAGGGTCTGAATACTTAAGCAAATGTGACATCAGTTTATTTGCAGTAAATTAGCAAACATTTTTTAACCTCTTTTTGCTTTGTCATTATGGGGTATTGAGGGGGAAAAAACGATTTAATCAATTTTAGAATAAGGCTGTAACGTAACAAAATGTGGAAAAAGTCAAGTAGTCTGTATACTTTCCGAAGGCACTGTATGACTGTCAAGTAGGGTCAAACAAGGGTGTTTGTAGTTATAAGTTATAATTCGGGCCCATAGCTTTTCCAGGTGAGATCATGTCAGGACCCTTACTTTAGCAACAGGTCTTTAGCCATAAGGGTTATTTAATGGAACATTTGTTTTTGCTTAAAAGAAAGGTTCCAGTCAAGTGACCAGGCCTGCTGAGCCATATCTAACAACCCACACAGGGAGTCAACAGTTTCAACATATCCCATTGCCTTCATTGGTATTTTTTCCAAGGACAGCTGACTAATAGTACATGTAAGTAGGGAGTATTGCCTAGAGCAGGGGTGTCAAACTCATTCCACGGAGGGCCTAGTGTCTGCAGGTTTTTGGTTTTTCCTTTCAATAAAGCCCTAGATAACCAGGTGTGGGGAGTTCCTAACTAATTAGTGATGTTAATTCATCAATCAAGTACAAGGGAGGAGCGAAAACCCGCAGACACTCGGCCCCCCGTGGAATGAGTTTGACACCTGTGGCCTAGAGTGTTATCCTTATTCTAAGCTCTTGATGTCGGCTTGGCTTACATTTAAAATCCTACATCCTATGGTATCATGTGATATCTTGTTTGCTGGGCTCAAAGGTTAATGTTTCCAATGGTGCTCTGGCCATCCTGGCCTCCATTGAACTGCTTTCTTTCTGCACAACAGGAAAAAGGGATGACATCATTTTGTCCATACAAAGGCTCAGACATCACACTCCTTCCCCTCTTTGAGTCCTTCCACAAAACTGTACTGGTGAAACTAGTGTTCCTTTCAGAGCACATCCTTCAAACTTGTAGTCAGAATACTAGATACAAATGTTTTACATTGCATAGTGTCCATCACATGGAGAGCAAAGCAAAGTGGGTAAAGAACAGGTACTTCTGTTTAAATTCTGCTAAGTACCCTACTTTATGAATCAGTCAATCCATTAAAAACAAATTAAACATAAAAAACAACTTTACACTATAGGCTACTTGAAGCCATGTTGCAAAAAAGCTACATAGCAAATCAAAGACTATCCCTAACTGAAACACAGTTGAGAATGACCTTTCGCTGATAGAAATAGATAAATGATCTTGAATTCACAACTTCCATCTTATTCATATGGGTTAACCCACCATATGTGACAGTATTGCTTCCGTCCCTCTCCTCGCCCCTGCCTGGGCTCGAACCAGGGACACTCTGCACACATCAACAACTGACACCCTCGAAGCATCGTTACCTATTGCTCCACAAAAGCCGCAGCCCTTGCAGTGCAAGGGGAACAACTACTTCAAGGTCTCAGAGCGAGTGACCGATTGAAACGCTATTAGCGCGCACCCCACTAACTAGCTAGCCATTTCACACCGGTTACACATACACCCAATGAAAACCTACAAGACTAAACATGTGGTTTTCAAAGGAAATGTACAAAAAACAGAAAGGCCTCACCCAACATGGCACTCTTAATGAATCAGTCACTATGGCATCCCTAAATATTTTCTAACATGAATCATTCACTATCGTTTAGGTAGAGTAGGACCACAGAAACAAACCAAAACAATGAAGAACTTATATAGCTTTAACCTCACACTATTCAAATATCAATGAGGCATAAATTACAGAATATTTTTATGTTTTATTTAACCTTTACTTAACTAGGCAAGTCAGTTAAGAAGAAATTCTTATTTACAATGACGGCCCAAACCCGGACAACGCTGGACAAATTGTGCACTGCCCTATGGGACTCCCAATCACGGGCAGATGTGATACAGTCTGGATTCAAAGCAGGGACTGTAGTGACGCCTCTAGACCGCTGCGCCACTCGGGAGCCCAAGCATACAGTACCAGTCCAAAGTTTGGACACACCTACTCATTCCAGGGTTTTTCTTTATTTTTACTATTTTCTACGTTGTAGAATAATAGCGAAGACAAAACTATATAATAACACATATGGAATCATGTAGTAACCTAACAAAAATTGTTAAACAAATCAAAATATATTTTATATTTAGCTACCCTTTTCCTTGATGACAGCTTTGCACACGCTTGGCATTCTCTCAACCAGCTTCATGAGGTCGTCACCTGGAATGCATTTCAATTAACATGTGTGCATTGTTAAAAGTTCATTTGTGGAATTTCTTTCCTTCTTAATGCGTTTGAGCCAATCAAGTAGTGTTGTGACAAGGTAGTGGTGGTATACAGAATATAGCCCTATTTTGTAATATTTTGCCATATTATGGCAAGAACAGCTCAAATAAGCAAAGAGAAACAACAGTCCATCATTACTTTAAGACATGGTCAGTTAATCCAGAAAATGTCAAGGACTTCGAAAGTTTCTTCAAGTGCAGTTGCAAAAACCATCAAGCGCTATGATGAAACTGGCTCATGATGACCGCCACAGGAAAGGAAGACCAAGCGTTACCTCTGTTGCAGAGGATAAGTTCTTTAGAGTTACCAGTCTCAAATTGCAGCCCAAATAAATCCTTCAGAGATCAAGTAACAGACACATCTCAACATCAATTGTTCAGAGGAGATTACGTGAATCAGGCCTTCATGGTCAAATTGCTGCAAAGAAACCACTACTAAAGGACAACAATAAGATAAAGAGACTTGCTTGGGCCAAGAAACACGAGCAATGGACAGTAGACCAGTCGATTGGTCTGATGAGTCCAAAATTGCGATTTTTGGGTCCAACCGCCGTGTCTTTGTGAGATGCAAAGTAGGTGAACGGATGATCACTGTATGTTGTTCCCACCATGAAGCATGGAAGAGGTGTGATGGTGCTTTGCTGTCAGTGATTTATTTAGAATTCAAGGCACACTTAACCGGCATGGCTACCACAGCATTCTGCAGCGATACGCCATCCCATCTGGTTTGAGCTTAGTGGGAGTATCATTTGTTTTTCAACAGGACAATGACCCAACACACATCCAGGCTGTGTAAGGGCTATTTTACCAAGAAGGAGAATGATGAAGTGCTACATCAGATGACCTGGCCTCCACAATCACCCGACCTCAACCCAATTGAGATGGTTTGGAATGAGTTGGACCGGAGAGTGAAGGAAAAGCAGCAAACAAGTGCTCAGCATATGTGGAAAATTCTTCAAGACTGTTGGAAAAGCATTCCAGGTGACGCTGGTTGAGAGAATGCCAAAAGTGTGCAAGGCAAAAGGGTAGCTACTTTGAAGAATTTCAAATATAAAATACATTTTGATTTGTTGAACACTTTTTTGGTTAGTACATGATTCCATAGTTTTGATGTCTTCACAATTATTCTACAATGTAGAAAATAGTAAAAAATAAAAATAAAATAAAAATTGAATGAGTAGGTGTGTTCAAACTATTGACTACTATTGGTACTGTATGTGTGAAAGAGCAGGCCATACCAAATCCATATACTCAAATATATATATATATATATATATAAACAAATCTAAAACACACAATAGTCCTATTTCATTGGATAACATTTTTAAAATAGAATGTATTCTTGGTTTATGCCTATCTAAAAAGTGTCACATATAAAGGGGGTGTGTGGTTCATAACAGCCTAAATGGGACAACCCACAATGAACTATGAATCAGCAATAACAAAGTAGACCTCTGGTTCTATTAAAAACGTATTATTTAAAGATGCACTATGAAGAAATCACTCCGCTATTTCCGGTTTGCAAAAATTTGTTTAGTCACAAACTGAAATTATGCAATCAAAGTATAGTGTAGAGAATCATTGTACCATCTAAACCACTGTGAAATATATTTTCCTTAACCAAAAATATTGTAATTTCAGCTGGTGTACAAAACCAAAAGAAGTAAAACGAAACTTAAGAACGGGAAGCATAGAAATTGCACACAGAGCAGATCTGCCGCTTCTTAAGACTTGCTTTCAATGCGAATGGCAGATCTATAACACACATTTCTACGTGAATGTGGTCAAGTCGCCCAAAACGTTACATATTGCAGCTTTAAGGCAACAGAAAGTATCATACAATATTACACATTTGACGTCTGTATGAGTTACTTCACAAATCTTGAATCAGCATATCCAAAATGTTGATCCAAAATATCAACCTTGTGATAAGTGTATAAAATGAAGCCATCTACACTGTAATATTGTAACAAGATTTATAAAAATTACAATTCATCTTAATGTAACATACTTTCATAAATATGGAACCATGTGAGAATGATCAATATATGTAAATGAGTCCCTTGTGTCCCATATTAGCTACTACATTCATCAAATAGGAATGAATTGAGAGCAATTCTTCATTTTCATTTGACAACAAGAGATTTTAAGAAATGACCAAATCCAGGTCTAACACCCAGGATTCTTTAGAATCAAAAACATGACAACATACTCTATTCGAATGCATATTACTTGTTGAAACAATCAAGTAACAACACACCTTAGCGGGAAAATCCTTAGTTGAAACAATAACAAAGCGCCACATGACTCTGTTTTGGCAAAAAGCTGAGTGACGGGCCTGGAGAAATGTAAAACATTCAAATTAAATCGACAGAGCAAAGTACTGACCATACAAGATATCAAAATTATATTTTTAAGCATGTTTTGAGGCTATACAGTGTTTATTTACATGTACAATGTTTACAAACATTGGTGTAAAATAAGCTTATATATATATATGTTGGTTTCTGATGGGGTACAACAGTTGAACTAAGCTCATAAAGCATTTATAAAAGTTACATTCTTCAAGAATCAATGGATAAATATCATTAATTTATAAGTCCCAAAATTGATGTAGCAATTGCAGATTTCCCCTTTAAGTCTAGGATAAATCAAATAATGCTCTGTTGTAGAGAAAAATATATATTTTGGTCTTACTCTCACCCCTAGAACCTGGTCACCAGGTTTGACTGTATAGGGCTTCCAGACTTACATTATGAGGACCTAGCAATTTTACATGCCCTGCTTGGAATGGTTTACAGTGAAAACTGAGTAGATCACATTAATTATGGTCAACAGCTACTGCCACTAACCTTCTGTTTGCGACCCTCTGGTAAGTAACATGTAGGCATGGACATGCCAGATCAATAATCCTGTACACACTGCAGTAAATGAAGAGAGGTGCTCTGAAGCATCAGTGCATTGGTTCGCCAATGTCAACGGTGACATTAATGTACAGAGGCGGCCTCTCAACTGATAGAGTACTGTAGGAACAGGTGTTAAGGCCATCCTTTCTCCAGACTTTAGGTGTCCGTGCTAGCAAACGCATCCTGTGAAGGAGAAATTATTTCAGAATGAAATGAATTCAGCGACTAATAATATTTAGAATATAGCAAGCTATTTATTATTGATGTGTCCACCGTGACTCACCTGTCTTTATTGATTTCGTTGCCGCTGTCTCTTTTATGAAATACCATGGTATAGCGTGCTATGAGAGGGGGGGGTCGTATAATTTCCATTTTCTGGAGCTCCACCCTACCAGAGACAAATTAAATCAATCATCAATCAATCAATAACATTCTGTATTGACTAAGATGTAATGAGAGATATGCAGAGGTCCAACATTTAGCAGTGGTCTCACCTGATGCGAAGGTCATCATCCTCCCCTCCCCATCCCCAGTAAGTGTTTGAAAAGCCGTTCACTTTGTGAAACTGGTCCTTCGTCATGGCCGTCACCCCTCCAAAGTACCCTTTGTATCGCAATCTACGACAGCAAAAAGACAAAAAACAAGACATTACAGACCTGTCCCCAGAACGCAATTAATAACTGAAATGTTTATGTTTGGACTTGGTAATGAATACTTATATTGATAGCGGCAACATCACTTTGTCATACAAAAGCATGGATGCTGTTTTGATGGCATATAGACATTTACCTGCTTTTAGATATAGGTGGATATGAGTTGAGAGCTGAGATACTTACTTGTACCCTGTGGCGTTCCTGCCGACCACTAAGTGTTTGGGCTGTTGGTCACACTTGTATAGGTTGTAGTCGTTCTCTGGAACCAGATCCACATCATGAAAAACGAAGCAATCCCAATCGTAGTCCTTGAGTGCCTCCAAGTACCCAACATTAAGTAGCTTGGCACGGTTAAACGTCACCTCTCCAGCCTGTCAAAACAAACAAATCAACTACAAATATCAATTTCATATCAGACTCAAAATCAGTGCAGCACTTTCCCCCATCAATATTCTCCAGTCAAGTGAAACATGTTGAACATTTAAATACTCGTCATGAAACGGTTATACAAATTTGAATTCACTCACAAATTATTAGAGTGAAACTGACATAATTTACTGTTACTACACATCATGAGAGTAATACCTGGTGGATGACGTAGATGCTGTAGTGCAGCTGCTGCCTCTGAAGGAAGGGGTGTAGGTGATGCAGGAGGTAGAGGAGGTGTTTCTCCCGGTTACGATGAGGAATGAGGATAGCCACACTCTGCTGGGCGAGGCAGTCTGGAGGCTGGTATTGGCCCTCAGCCACTCCACTGTTCTCACTCTCCACCTCCTTCAGCATTAGAGAGTCCTCAAATGTGAGGTTTAGAGCTCCCTCTGTAGATAGACAATAGTAGGCCTAATGAATAGAGGCCGACCGATTAATTAGGGCCGATTTCAAGTTTTCATAACAATAGGTAATCGGCCTTTTTGGACGTCGATTATGGCTGATTATATTGCAAACCACGAGGAGACTGCATGGCAGGCAGACCACATGTTACGCGAGTGCAGCATCAAAAGGACCTTGTGGCTGCAAGGAGCCAAGGTAAGTTGCTGCTAGCATTAAACTTATTTTATTAAAAAAACAATCTTCACATAATCACTAGTTAACTACACATGGTTGATGATATTACTAGGTTAACTAGCTTGTTCTGCGTTGCATATAATCAATGCGGTGCCTGTTAATTTATCACCGAATCACAGCCTCCAACTTCGCCAAACGGGTGATGATTTAACAAAAGCGGATTTGCGAAAAAAAGCACAATCTTTGCACAAATGTACTTAACCATAAACATCAATGCCTTTCTTAAAATCAATACACAAGTATATTTTTTTAAACCTGCATATGTAATTAAAATTAAATTAAATAAATTAAAATGTATGTTAGCAGGCAAAATTAATTAGGGACATTTTGTCATTTCTCTTGCATTCAGTGCAAGCAGAGTCAGGGTATATGCAGCAGTTTGGGCCGCCTGGCTCGTTGCGAACTGTGTGAAGACAATTTCTTCCCAACAAAGACCGTAATTAATTTGCCAGAATTTTACATAATTATGACATAACATTGAAGGTTGTGCAACGTAACAGTAATATTTACTGTTGGTCCCGTGTGGCTCAGTTGGTAGAGCATGGCGCTTGCAACGCCAGGGTTGTGGGTTCATTCCCCACGGGGGGACCAGGATGAATATGTATGAACTTTCCAATTTGTAAGTCGCTCTGGATAAGAGCGTCTGCTAAATGACTTAAATGTAAATGTAAAATTTAGACTTAGTGTTGCCACCTGTTCGATCAAATACGGAACGGTTCCGTATTTCACTGAAAGAATAAACGTTTTGTTTTCGAAATGATAGTTTCCGAATTTGACCATATTATTGACCAAAGGCTCGTATTTCTGTGTGTTTTTTATTAGAATTAAGTCTATGATTTGATAGAGCAGTCTGCTTGAGCGGTGGTAGGCAGCAGCAGGCTCGTAAGCATTCATTCAAACAGCACTTTACTGCATTTTCCAGCAGCTCTTAGCAATGCTTGATGCACAGCATTGCTTATGACTTAAAGCCTATCAACTCCCGAGATTAGGCTGGCAATACTAAAGTGTCTATAAGAACATCCAATAGTCAAAGGTATATGAAATACAAATGGTATAGAGAGAAATAGTCCTATAATAAACTACAACCTGAAGCTTCTTACCTGGGAATATTGAAGACTGATGTTAAAAGGAACCACCAGCTGTCATATGTTCTCATGTTCTGAGCAAGGAACTTAAACGCTAGCTTTTTTTACATGGCACATATTGCACTTTTACTTTCTTCTCCAACACTGTGTGTTTGCATTATTTAAACCAAATTGAACATGTTTCATTATTTATTTGAGAATAAATTGATTTTCTTTATGTATTATATTAAGTTAAAATAGAAGTGTTCATTGAGTATTGTTGTAATTGTCATTATTACAAATATATATATATATTTAAAAATCATCCGATTAATCGGTATCAGCTTTTTTTTTGGTCCTCCAATAATCGGTATCGGCGTTGAAAAATCATAATCGGTCGACCTCTAATAATGAAAATACAGACAACCAAATAGTAAAGCCTTCTGGACAAATTCATTATCTGTGCTTTAAATCAATCAACTCCATTGCAATATATTTACATGCACTAGTTTCCTAAAAAAAAGTATCTAAATATTATGAACTGCAAATCATTCCTAGTTAAATAAAAGTTGTTGTTTTTTAATATGAAAAAATGCATAGTCTGGACCAGGGCTGTTCCTGGAGCGCTATCGTCCTCTAGGTTCACTCCAACCCTAATGTAACACGCAACTGGGTTTGGAGCGAAAACCCACAGGAGTTTAGCTCTCCAGGAACAGGGTTGGAGAGCCCTGGTATGGACAGATGATTGCAAACACGTGTGCGCGCATTTTGTTTGGGCCATTGACAAACACAAACTGTCTTCAAACTTGAATGTGTTTATGGAAACCCACTGTAATGCTGTGCAATCTGCATCCCATAGGTGTAGGCCTATAGATTGATTCCATATGAAACCAGGACAAAAAAAGACAATGATTTGGGTGATTGTCACAAGATTTAATCTATAGAATGGTCCTTTGGAGGAAGGATTGTTGACATTTGTATCTAAAAGCAGAATAATAAAATATATTAAAAAATCCAAGTTGGCATATTTATGACATGTGGGCCTTACCCACCTTACATTTAGAGTTATGATCCAATTTGTAAGCATCACCAACAGAGTGAATGTGAAAATGGATTCAAAATGGTCACCCTATGCTGGTGATTTGTATGATAAGTAATGATACAAGTAACAGGAGGGCTGTGATTGGTTACATTGTATACTATGCCACTTTCTCTGTATAAAATAGTCCAGAGATCTCACTCTGGAACTTTGATATGGTCATAGAGTATCTTTTGTTCAACAATATATTCAACAAATTGGGGAAATAATTTATTTTTTCAAAATTCATGTTTATATTTTTAATATTCATAAATTAATGTAAGAAAATTGTTATTGAATTCAGAATCCTACTCATATTACAGAGCAAGCAGTAAAGCTTCATATACCACCAATCTATGAAACATTACGGAGTCTTATGCGGTTAGGCCCACATGTCATAATTATTTCTCAATTATGCTTTTAGATACAAATGTCAAATGCATGTCAACAAACCTTCTTCCAAAAATGTCGATGGATTAAATATCGTAAAAATCCAAAAAGCAATTGTCTTTTTTTGTCCTGGTTTCGTATGGAATCACTCAATACAATTACAACAGCTGTACACTTCCTGTCAACAAGGAGCCGTTGTATGTCGGCTACATGCTAATTGTTACCGCATAGGTAACCTCATCCCCAAGCTATTGCGCACAGTGCATATAGCCTTGGATATCAACCACTCAAATTTAGCCTTAAATGGGAGTGACCATATAATTATATGGGACTGACCAATTTAGTACAGTACTTGTCATCATTTAATTTTAGTGAATCACACGACTGAGGTGTGGCTCTGAGCTTGTGGTGTGCTAGAGTACAGGGAGGGTTACACGGAACCCAAACTGGCTGCGCACGTGTGCCATCGTGCATAAATGTATTTTGTCCCCCCACACCAAACGCGATCACGACACGCAGGTTAAAATGTCAAAAACTCTGAACCAATTACATTAATTTGGGGACAGGTCGAAAAGCATTAAACCTTTATGGCAATTTAGCTAACTTGCACTTGCTAGCTAATTTTTCCTATTTAGCTAGCTTGCTATTGCTAGCCAATTTGTCCAGGGATATAAACATTGAGTTGTTATTTTACCTGAAATGGACAAAGTCCTCTACTCCGACAATTAATCCACACATAAAATGGTCAACCGAATCATTTCTAGTTCTCTCTCCTCCTATGATTTTTCTTCTCTTGACTTTATATTGCGATTGGCAACTATCATAAATTAGGTGCATTACCGCCACCGACCTCATTCATCTTTCAGTCACCCACGTGGGTATAACCAATGAGGAGATGGGAGAGGCAGGATTGCAGCGCGATCTGCGTCAGAAATAGAAAGGAGTTCTATTTTAGCCCTCGGCAACGCAGACACTCGTTGGTGCAATAATTGAATAATATAGATTTCTACATTTATTTTTGTGATGCTCGCGGTGTAGTCAGCCTGTTAGGGGTAGTGTTGTAGGAGATGATTAAGCCAATGCCTACGTGCCGGAAGTATTGAATAACGAAGGCCAAATTTGACGTTTTCGTCCATCAGACTGGGAATGAGATTATCACAGATTGCTACAGTATGTGAAAATAATCAAAATGAGCCACAGCCTAGCAGTGTTTAGGAGTAACAAATGCTTGTTACACAATCCCTACATAAAACATTAAAGTATTTACTTGATTACCAATGTTATTCTCTCCACATTAAGCCACATCGTACATAATGTTCTTTAAAAGGAATGATATAGTAACATGGCATTATCATCATTCTTTACAAGGAATTATACAGTAACATGGCATCATCAGTATGTAGTTTATAGAAAGGCCTGTATCAAGCTTACAATTACATCTGTGGATACTTGAGTCTGTACTTACGGAGCAGTGGCGATTTCTCAGGACAGCTTTGTTTTGATGGTGAGGTGTCAAGGAGAGGATTGGAGAAGACCTGTGTCACTGATCTCCACGAGTCTCCTTCTCCCCCACTCAGGACCTCAGTATTATCAGCAAGTGTTTGCGCTGGCAAAAGGGTTCCCTGAATTGCTTTCACTGTTTCACCGGCAAAAGTGGCGTACCAAGCCAAGACGGAGACGGAGAGCAGCAACAGTATCATATACTTGCACTTCCGGAAAAACATGGACACAGCAGGACAGACTCCCATGGTTTCTTAGTTGTAGATGTTCAGCATCAAATCCCCCAAAATGTGGTAGGCTTCAGTCTTGGTTTACGACATCTGGTTCTCCTCTGCAGCAGCCACAGGAGGAATAACTGGGTAGAGAGCACCAGTACCCCTGATCACTCATCCCATGATGACACAACATTCTGGGGAAGTTTCATAATCATTGTCACTAATGTAAAAATAAAAAGCATTAGGCCTACTTTGAATTATTTTGTTGATTTTCCACTGGTGCAAAGTTTAAATTCAGAGAAAATCCAGTCCATGTGAATGAAGGTGGGTCAGTTAAAAGGAACTCAATTCTTCTGCCCGCTGTACCTGGACATAAATTAAGAAATACTTAAATTTTCATCGACACTACCTACTTGCATTTGTAGCATTCCACCAGGGCATTATGTCACAACTAGCCTTGGGCACCCAGGCTTCAGTGAATACCTGTGACAGAGGCTAGGCCTATGCGACAACAGAATTCACAGTAGGCTACTTTACCTTGGCTGTACACTCACTGTGGTGTTTAATCTATATACTCCCGCCACCCAAAAGGAAAAGTAACTTAAGTGGAACGATTCTCTTTTCCTCTTCACTCACACCTGTTTGCTCTTTGGTTTCATGTTGTTGACACGGCTTCAAGCCATTGTCTTTCAATGCACACAATTCATGGATGTCCTGGATAGTAATCCTAGGCTGTAACTGTAGACTGCTTTTGTGTGTGCTTAGCTTAAACACATCACATTGCCAAGTTGTTCTTATTTCTCGTCACATAACCAAAATGGGATACCTATAATCCTAATCTAAACTGTGTTTAGGCAAGCTAAAATGACTAAAGAACAGGCCCATGACAAAAAACAAACAGTTGATGTAAAATGGTAACTTTACAAATTAGCAGCTAACTTGTTAGCTAGCTACCTATTAGGTGTTGTGGAATTGAAACATGACATAGCCAGTAGCCTTCTGCCCAACTGTAGTGACAGTGAGTGAATGTATTTGTTTTTTGAATGCTGCCTGCTACACATTCAATGTTACTCAAACTGGCTGTAGCTAGCTAACGTTGACTAGATTGGTGCCGACATATTTTTGGGTGGTCAAAGTTGGAAAGAGTTGATTAAGCACCACGCAAAATTAAATACTACGTTCACCTGATTTGCAAACTCTGAACAGTGACACATACTTTAGAAGATGACAAATGGCTAGTGTTACTCAACCAAGAGGCTAGCAGGTAGCTAACTAGCTAGCAGTAAGTAGCTCGTGAAGTGTATCGTTATCCAATGCAAATAGCATTGTAGTTAGCTAGCCAGCCAGCTAACAGCTACTGCGACCATTGTGTCAGATAGCTATCAAGGTAGAAATTAAATCCCAAAATACAAGTTACATTTTACACAGCATTTGCCGTTTTTAACGACAAATATTTTTTTCTTGGAGAAGGAAGATGTCTTGCCTGTGAGATGCCTCGAGTTCTGATGTTGTTTTTGGGCTGGATCCTGGCTGGCTACTACTTTCGCAAACACCGCTACGTGGAAGAATGTGAGTGTTAGGACCAGGTTCAAGACTCATGTCCAGTTCAAAACAACTGGGAACTCGGAAAAATACGTGGTCAAATATGTCATCTTCAGGTCGGAAAGTCGGAGTTCTATAAAGATTTGTAATTCCGAGTTGGATGACCGTTCAAATCGATTTTCCCAGTCGGAAGGCAGATAATTCCGAGTTCCCAGGTGTTTTGAACGCGGCACCACAGGTAAACATAAAGGGATATGGGATTATAATGATGACAGAACTACCCGAGTTTGTATTTTGAATTTCGTGGTTGCAAGTACAATTGGCAAATGTGTCATTTAATTTTGCAAGCTTGTATCATAATGGGTGAAAAATGTAACAACGATCACAAACATGTAATTTTACATTTGAATACATTCAATAAGATTTGTAAGAATAATTTTAATAATTATTACAAAACTATTTACGAGTTTAAATATTCTGCTGTGAATCAAAAATACACTTGCAAATTTTGAATCTGCGCACGCTCTGAATTCTGTCACATTACCATTACTTAATTCCACTGTCTATTTATTGATTAATTGGTGACTGAAAAAGTTGGCATGGTGGAGAAAGGCTGCATGTTGTCAGATGTTTAAATTACCATAGTAGTTAGTAAAAATTTGAAAAACAATAGGCGTGCGAGTTTCAGTGGCCTTACAGGTTCGTTACAAATAGGTGACAGAGGTGGGATCAGCACGTCAACTAGCGAGCTTGGCTAACTTTAGATCGCGGCTTGAACAGACGCTTTTTTTTACCGAGCTGCGCACCAAACTTCAGAAAGATTGTGAAAAAAACAAGTTTACAGTCATTACTATTACTGTTTTTATTTGTTCAAGATAAGAACTTTCCTGTGACTGGAATAAGAATTTGATCATTTATTTCGGCATGTCTATGCGAAGTCGTGACAAAAAAAAGAAAGGAAGAAGCTAGCCGTTCTATTGCTAATCAACAAGAGAGAAACGTGCTTATAGACAACTGCCATAACTACGCTTGCCCTATGGATAATATCATGCTTTCGAATGCTGTTGAAGATGACGAATTCCCCTCTTTACCGGTTACTCCGTGCAAACCTCCACCCTCCAATAAACCCAACGTGAACTCTGACATCATCAAATAAAATGTATTTATATAGCCCTTAGTACATCAGCTGATATCTCAAAGTGCTGTACAGAAACCCAGCCTAAAACCCCAAACAGCAAGCAATGCAGGTGTAGAAGCACGGTGGCTAGGAAAAACTCCCTAGAAAGGCCAAAACCTAGGAAGAAACCTAGAGAGGAACCAGGCTATGAGGGGTGGCCAGTCCTCTTCTGGCTGTGCCGGGTGGAGATTATAACAGAACATGGCCAAGATGTTCAAATGTTCATAAATGACCAGCATGGTCAAATAATAATAATCACAGTAGTTGTCGAGGGTGCAGCACCTCAGGATTAAATGTCAGTTGGCTTTTCATAGCCGATCATTAAGAGTATCTCTATCGCTCCTGCGGTCTCTAGAGAGTTGAAAACAGCAGGTCTGGGACAGGTAGCACGTCCGGTGAACAGGTCAGGGTTCCATAGCCGCAGGCAGAACAGTTGAAACTGGAGCAGCAGCACGGCCAGGTGGACTGGGGACAGCAAGGAGTCATCATGTCAGGTCGTCCTGAGGCATGGTCCTAGGGCTCAGGTCCTCCGAGAGAGAGAAAGAAAGAGAGAATTAGAGAGAGCATACTTAAATTCACACAGGACACCGGATAAGACAGAAGTACTCCAGATATAACAAACTGACCCTAGCCCCCCAACACATAAACTAATGCAGCATAAATACTGGAGGCTGAGACAGGAGGGGTCAGGAGACACTGTGGCCCCATCCGATGATACCCCCGGACAGGGCCAAACAGGAAGGATATAACCCCACCCACTTTGCCAAGGCACTGCCCCCACACCACTAGAGGGATATCTTCAACCACCAACTTACCATCCTGAGACAAGGCCGAGTATAGCCCACAAAGATCTCCGCCACGGCACAACCCAAGGGGGGGCGCCAACCCAGACAGGAAGATCACGTCAGTGACTCAACCCACTCAAGTGACGCACCCCTCCTAGGGACGGCATGAAAGAGCACCAGTAAGCCAGTGACTCAGCCCCTGTAATAGGGTTAGAGGCAGAGAATCCCAGTGGAGAGAGGGGAACCGGCCAGGCAGAGACAGCAAGGGCGGTTCGTTGCTCCAGAGCCTTTCCGTTCACCTTCACACTCCTGGGCCAGACTACACTCAATCATAGGACCTACTGAAGAGATGAGTCTTCAATAAAGACTTGAAGGTTGAGACCGAGTCCGCGTCTCTCACATGGGTAGGCAGACCATTCCATAAAAATGGAGATCTATAGGAGAAAGCCCTGCCTCCAGCTGTTTGCTTAGAAATTCTAGGGACAATTAGGAGGCCTGCGTCTTGTGACCGTAGCGTACGTGTAGGTATGTACGGCAGGACCAACTCGGAAAGATGGGTAGGAGCAAGCCCATGTAACGCTTTGTAGGTTAACAGTAAAACCTTGAAATCAGCCTTTGCCTTAACAGGAAGCCAGTGTAGGGAGGCTAGCACTGGAGTAATATGATCACATTTTTTGGTTCTAGTCAGGATTCTAGCAGCCGTATTTAGCACTAACTGAAGTTTATTTAGTGCTTTATCCGGGTAGCCGCAAAGTAGAGCATTGCAGTAGTCTAACCTAGAAGTAACAAAAGCATGGATTAATTTTTCTGCATCATTTTTGGACAGAAAGTTTCTGATTTTTGCAATGTTACGTAGATGGAAAAAAGCTGTCCTTGAAACAGTCTTGATATGTTCGTCAAAAAAGAGAGATCAGGGTCCAGAGTAACGCCGAGGTCCTTCACAGTTTTATTTGAGACGACTTTACAACCATCAAGATTAATTGTCAGATTTAACAGAAGATCTCTTTGTTTCTTGGGACCTAGAACAAGCATCTCTGTTTTGTCCGAGTTTAAAAGTAGAACGTTTTCAGCCATCCACTTCCTTATGTCTGAAACACAGGCTTCTAGCGAGGGAAATTTTGGGGCTTCACCATGTTTCATTGAAATGTACAGCTGTGTGTCATCCGCACAGCAGTGAAAGTTAACATTATTGATTGGTGATCGATGGTATTGGTGATCGATGGTATCAAAGGCAGCACTAAGGTCTAGTAGCACGAGGACAGATGCAGAGCCTCGGTCTGACGCCATTAAAATGTCATTTACCACCTTCACAAGTGCAGTCTCAGAGCTATGATGGGGTCTAAGACCAGACTGAAGCATTTCGTACACATTGTTTGTCTTCAGGAAGGCAGTGAGTTGCCACGCAACAGCTTTTTCTAAAAAATTTGAGAGGAATGGAAGATTCGATATAGGCCGATAGTTTTTTATATTGTCTGGGTCAAGGTTTGGCTTTTTCAAGAGAGGCTTTATTACTGCCACTTTTAGTGCGTTTGGTACACATCCGGTGGATAGAGAGCCGTTTATTATGTTCAACATAGGAGGGCCAAGCACATGAAGCAGCTCTTTAAGTAGTTTAGTTGGAATAGGGTCCAGTATGCAGCTTGAAGGTTTAGAGGCCATGATTATTTTCATCATTGTGTCAAGAGATATAGTACTAAAACACTTAAGTGTCTCTCTTGATCCTAGGTCCTGGCAGAGTTGTGCAGACTCAGGACAGCTGCGCTTTGGAGGAATACGCAGATTTAAAGAGGAGTCCGTAATTTGCTTTCTAATGATCATGATCTTTTCCTCAAAGAAGTTAATGAATTTATTACTGCTGAAGTGAAAGCCATCCTCACTTGGGGAATGCTGCTTTTTAGTTAGCTTTGCGACAGTATCAAAAATAAATGTTGGATTATTCTTATTTTCCTCAATTAAGTTGGAAAAATAGGATGATCGAGCAGCAGTGAGGGCTCTTTGATACTGCACGGTACTGTCTTTCCAAGCTAGTCGGAAGACTTCCAGTTTGGTGTGGCGCCATTTCCGTTCCAATTTTCTGGAAGCTTGCTTCAGAGCTCGGGTATTTTCTGTATACCAGGGAGCTAGTTTCTTATGACAAATGTTTTTAGTTTTTAGGGGTGCAACTGCATATAGGGTATTGCGCAAGGTTAAATTGAGTTCCTCAGTTAGGTGGTTAACTGATTTTTGTCCTCTGACGTCCTTGGGTAGGCAGAAGGAGTCTGGAAGGGCATCAAGGAATCTTTGTGTTGTCTGAGAATTTATAGCACGACTTTTGATGCTCCTTGGTTGGGGTCTGAGCAGATTATTTGTTGCGATTGCAAACGTAATAAAATGGTGGTCCGATAGTCCAGGATTATGAGGAAAAACATTAAGATCTACAACATTTATTCCATGGGACAAAACTAGGTCCAGAGTATGACTGTGGCAGTGAATAGGTCCAGAGACATGTTGGACAAAACCCACTGAGTCGATGATGGCTCCGAAAGTCTTTTGGAGTGGGTCTGTGGACTTTTCCATGTGAATATTAAAATCACCAAAAATTAGAATATTATCTGCTATGACTACAAGGTCCGATAGGAATTCAGGGAACTCAGTAAGGAACGCTGTATATGGCCCAGGAGGCCTGTAAACAGTAGCTATAAAAAGGGATTGAGTAGGCTGCATAGATTTCATGACTAGAAGATCAAAAGACGAAAACGTCATTTTTGGGGGGGTAAATTGAAATTTGCTATCGTAAATGTTAGCAACAACTCCGCCTTTGCGGGATGCACAGGGGATATGGTCACTAGTGTAACCAGGAGGTGAGGCCTCATTTAACACAGTTAATTCATCAGGCTTAAGCCATGTTTCAGTCAGGCCAATCACATCAAGATTATGATCAGTGATTAGTTAATTGACTATAACTGCCTTTGAAGTGAGGGATCTAACATTAAGTAGCCCTATTTTGAGATGTGAGGTATCACGATCTCTTTCAATAATGGCAGGGATGGGGGAGGTCTTTATCCTAGTGAGATTGCTAAAGCGAACACCACCATGTTTAGTCTTGCCCAACCTAGGTCGAGGCACAGACACAGTCTCAATGGGGATAGCTGAGCTGACTACACTGACTATACTAGTGGCAGACTCCACTAAGCTGGCAGGCTGGCTAGCAGCCTGCTGCCTGGCCTGCACCCTATTTCATTGTGGAGCTAGAGGAGTTAAAGCCCTGTCTATGTTGGTAGATAAGATGAGAGCACCCCTCCAGCTAGGATGGAGTCCACCACTCCTCAGCAGGCCAGGCTTGGTCCTGTTTGTGGGTGAGTCCCAGAAAGAGGGCCAATTATCTACAAATTCTATCTTTTGGGAGGGGCAGAAAACAGTTTTCAACCAGCGATTGAGTTGTGAGACTCTGCTGTAGAGCTCATCACTCCCCCTAACTGGGAGGGGGCCAGAAACAATTACTCGATGCCGACACATCTTTCTAGCTGATTTACACGCTGAAGCTATGTTGCGCTTGGTGACCTCTGACTGTTTCATCCTAGCATCGTTGGTGCCGACGTGGATAACAATATCTCTATACTCTCTACACTCGCCAGTTTTAGCTTTAGCCAGCACCATCTTCAGATTAGCCTTAACGTCGGTAGCCCTGCCCCCTGGTAAACAGTGTATGATCGCTGGATGATTCGTTTTAAGTCTAAAACTGCGGGTAATGGAGTCGCCAATGACTAGGGTTTTCAATTTGTCAGAGCTAATGGTGGGAAGCTTCGGCATCTCAGACATCGTGGCTACCCTCTCCTTACTCGTCAATTCCAGGTCTGAAGCCATTGAGAAAATGGTAAGCGCGAACACCATGGATATCGAAGGCTTGAAAAAGACTGTTTGTATGTGGTGAAAACGAGTGGCAAAAGTTGAAGAAGATGGAACCTGAGACTCTAACACGGAACCCAAACCGGCTGCGCACATGCGCCATCGTGCATAAATGTATTTTGTCCCCCTACACCGAACGCGATCACGACATGCAGGTTAAAATATCAAAACTAACTCTGAACCAATTACATTAATTTGGGAACAGGTCGTAAAGCATTAAACATTTATGGCAATTTAGCTAGTGAGCTTGCACTTGCTAGTTAATTTGTCCTATTTAGCTAGCTTGCTGTTGCTATCTAATTTGTCCTGGGATATAAACATTGAGTTGTTATTTTACCTGAAATGCACAAGGTCCTCTACTCTGACAATTAATCCACACATAAAACGGTCAACCGAGTCGTGTCTAGTCATCTCTTTCCAGGCTTTTTCATCTTTGAATTTATATGGTGATTGGCATCTAAACTTCCATAGTATTACTACACCGACCGGCAACACAGTTCGTCTTTCAATCACCCATGTGGGTATAACCAATGAGGAGATGGCACGTGGGTACCTGCTTCTATAAACCAATGAGGAGATGGGAGAGGCAGGACTTGCAGCGCGATCTGCGTCAGAAATAGAAAGGAGTTCAATTTTAGCCCTTGGCAACGTAGATGCGCGCGAGCAGTGTGGGTGCAGTAATTGAATAACATAGATTTCTAAATATATTTGGTGTGGTCAGCCTATAAGGCGTGCCAGAAGTGGAGAATGAGGATGTGCGAGGAGAGGCTATCCGCATCTGCCAAGAAGTTATGCCTGCAGAGAAGAACAAAATTGGTGATAACATCGAAGTTGTGCATCGCCTCGGCAAGAAGCAACACAAAATGATTCAAGACCAAGGGGTATCATCATCCTCTTCACTGCCAGATTCTACAGGGATGCTGTCTGGAAAGCTGCTAGGAAGAACCCCTTCCTTCAGAGCCATGGTATGCGTTTCGCCGAGCATCTCAGCCCAGAGGACATAGAAAGAGGGAACAAGTTGTGGCCAACGATCAAGAAAGCATGAAATGAGGGAAAGGCTGCTTACTTCGTCGGAGGACGAGGCTTCATCAATGGTTCAGAAATCCATATTCCTCCCTAGAATCTCACCAGAAGGAACAGATTGATGGTTTCGGCCATGGTATTCTCATTTTCCTTGTATTGATTAACGTTACCTAACAAGCATCAGGTGACTATTTTTAGAAATACTCAGGTTCCTCAATTTATTAGGTTGTTCTTGTATGACCAGAAGGCCTATTTTATTTACAAACTTACGAAGAAGACTGAAAGTTGTATTTATTTTTTATGTATACAGTAACTAAGATACTGTTTTAAAGGGCATACAGGTCTGCTCTGACTTTAGTCCATCGGTATATAGCCCACCCAATTTACCTACCTCACCCCCATACTGCTTTTATTTATTTACTTTTCTGCTCTTTTGCACACCAGTATCTCTACTTGCACATGATCATCTGATGATTTATCACTCCAGTGTTAATCTGCTAAATTGTAATTATTCGATTTATTGCCTACCTCCTCATGCCTTTTGCACACATTGTATATAGATTCTCTTTTTTTCTACCATGTTATTGACTTGTTTATTGTTTACTCCATGTGTAACTCTGTGTTGTTGTCTGTTCACACTGCTATGCTTTATCTTGGCCAGGTCGCAGTTGCAAATGAGAACTTGTTCTCAACTAGCCTACCTGGTTAAATAAAGGTGAAATAAAAATAAATAAAAAAACACGGTTATTGTTCTATTTAGTTATTAATACTTATTTCCAAGTAAAAAAGGTCTTAGGAACATGTATATGTAAAACATTTTTTATTCAATTTTTTATGATCAGTTTTCAAATGCGCTTAAAATAGTAGGTACCCTTTTATTTAAATTATTATTTTGTATTTTATTTCTCAGAATAGTTCCTGATTACACTAAAGAGGGTTTTTAGTTTCTCTTACTACAACGAACCCTTGGTTTGGTCTTGAACATCATTTTCTGTTGAGTTGAATTTCAAAAGCTGAATAACATCTAGTTCAGAGTTTATGGAATAAGCTATTTTCACTTTAAGTTGACTTAAATGGTGCAGATCTCGGTTCCTTATCGCTTACGTTCACTGCTCCTACGTTTGACTCATCCTACTACAGTTTATACTTTTATATAATCTTTGTTGTTTTGTCCTTGTCTATAGTTTCTCTTAATGCTTGGGGGTTATGAAACGATGTGAAGCGCAAGGACTTATTTTGATTTGCTGAACAATTTCGAACAGATTTCTGCTTTTTTCAAGAGTCTCACTCAATTTCAGCTGATGCCAACTTCTGGAAGTCAGTGGGGCAACGATATTTGGCTTTCCCATGGATCTGAACGCTCCGCTGGTGTCACTACAATGAAAAAAACCTTTGGTGGTAATATTCTACACTCGGAATGTGACTCCTTTGGTCACTTTATTTGTCTTGTGATCAGTTACAATGACATTGCGCTCATTACTGTAAAGTTCTACGGGTACAACACCAAACATGAGAATGATGAGTTGCTTGAATCTATAGAAACATATACTTCATTGGTTATCTAAATTTCCGACTTCGTTATTATTGATAGGAGGGGACTTTAACATTAGTATAGATAATTCAACTGATAGATGCCCCCCAGGTAGGCCAACCAATCAGAATTTGGGTTTAATACTTTTTATGGAAAAGCTTGATCTTGCTGATATATGGAGAGAGAGGTTTCCGGCCACAGATCATTTACTTGGAGTAACAAAACAGGCTCCAGACAATCCAGAATAGATTTTTGGCTTATATCCAAATGTATTGATGGTGAGTGTGTTACTACAAATATTTGTACTACTCCCCTCACAGACCACAGGGCCATTTACATTGATATCAAAATATTTACCCCCGATACTAACCTTGGTAGAGCATCCTACTGGAAGCTAAATAGCTCGTTATTAAATAATGATATAGTGAAGTTTGAGGTTAAAGATCTGCTTTCACACTTTTGGGAAAGGTCTTGTGAAGAAAAATCTTATTGCAAGAACTGGGAGCTCTTTAAATTTGAAGTGTCCAAATACCTTAGAAAATATGGTAGTAATCTTGCTAAGACCTAAAGAGCTGAGGAGGAAAAGGTGATCATTAAGATAACTTCCCTTTCTCAGAGGTCCCCAGCCGGCCTCTCGGGGGAGGAGAAGATGGAACTGATTGAGTTACAAAATAAACTGGATAATATATATAGATTAAAAGCAGAATGAGCCTTTATTAGATCTAGGAAAAAATTTATTGAGGAGGGAGAACAGAATTCATCCTATTTCTTTAGACTTGAGAAATTTCACTCTACAAATAACACTATCCATAAGTTAAACATTGATGGTGTAATTACAGATGACCAAAAATGAATCGCTAAATACTGTAGCAATTTTTACAGAAAATTGTTTAGTTCTACGTACTCTCAGGAATCCACAGATATGTTTTTTACTCACTGAATAATGTTCACTCTATCAGTGATTATAGAATCTAAACAGTGTGATGAACCCATCAAAGTTGAAGAGATTATAGAGTCTATCAAACATCTAAAGAACAATAAATCACCAGGTGTTGATGGAATTACATCAGAATTTTACAAATTATTTTCTGAACAAGTAGCTCCCTTCCTATTTGAAGTATTTTTAGAGTATTAAAAACAATGTTCTCCCTCCTACAATGAGTCAGGGGTTAATAACACTGATACCTAAACCTAAAAAAGAAGTGCTGCTCATCGATAACTGGCATCCAATTTGTCTTCTTAATAATGACTATAAGATATGAGCCTTACTACTTGCAAAAATAATTAAAGAAGTCCTGGATGCAATCATTGATGAAACACAGTCTGGCTTTATGAGGAACAGACATATTTCTAACAATATCAGACTAGTATTAGACATACTTGACTACTCATTATTTTTAGATTTTTATAAAGCATTTGACACAGTAGAGCATCAGTTCCTCTTCCACTCCCTTCAGAGACTTGGCTTTGGGGATTTTGTCTGTAAGTCTATTAAGATTCTCTATACAAATGTTAACAGCTCTATCAAATTGAAATATGGCACCTCACCTAGATTTGAGTTAAAGAGAGGAATTAGGCAAGGTTGTCCTATCTCGCCGTACCTGTTTTTATTAATCACCCAACTTCTTACAAATTCTTTAAATAATAGTCCTGTACAAGGTATTTCCATAGCTGGTAAAGACATTATTATAAGCCAGCTGGCTGACGATACTACACTTTTCCTGAAAGACGCTAACCAAATTCCCATATCGATCAATGTGATACAATCCTTTCCAAAGTGTCTGGTCTATATCTTAACATTATTAAATGTGAACTCATGGCTGTCAAAGATTGTGTGACACCTTCATATTATGGTATTCCAGTAAAAGAAGAGCTTACATATTTAGGCATAACCATTACAAAGGATCAGAAGTCTAGAGGCTTACTAAATTTTAACCCTCTATTTAAAAAACCCAGAAGATGCTAAATCAATGGCAACAGAGGGACTTATCTTTAAATGGAAGAGTCCTAATAACCAAGGGTGAAGCTATCTCTAGACTAACATATGGCGCTCTATCTTTATATCTTGACGGTAAAATAAGCAAGGAGATAGCCCAGATGCTTTTCAACTTTCTGTGGAGGAACCATACCCATTACATTAGGAAAACTGTTGTAATGAACACTTATGAGAATGGTGGGCTGAATTTTCTGGACTTTACTACCTTAAATAATACTTTTAAGATCAATTGGATTGTCACGCCCTGACCTTAGTTATCTTTGTTTTCTTTATTTATTTTGGTTAGGTCAGGGTGTGACATGGGTGATATGTGTTTTGTTCCTGTCTAGGGGTTTTTGTATGTCTATGGGTGTTTTCTAGTCTAGGTGTTATATGTCTATGGTTGCCTAGATTGGTTCTCAATTAGAGGCAGCTGTTTATTGTTGTCTCTAATTGGGAACCATATTTAGGCAGCCATATTCCTTGGGTAGTTCGTGGGTTATTGTCTATGTGTAAGTTGCCTGTGTCTGCACTTATTGATTATATAGCGTTACGTTTGTTATTTTGATAATGTGTTTAGTGTTCTTCGTTTCGGTAAATAAGAAGAATGTATTTATATCACGCTGCGCCTTGGTCCTCCTCTCTTCCACATTACGACGATCGTGACATGGATAAAACAATTCCTAAGAAGACCCACTTCTATGTGGAATTTTATGTGAAACTTTATGCTTTTCATCGGCAGATTTTCTTGTCATGGTCCTTAATTTATAAGCATTTTTCTCCATACATATTATATATGGAATAATCGGGATATATTGTATAAAAATACTTTTGTTTTTAGAATATTGGTTCCGAAATAATATCCAGAGGGTCAATGCAGAGGGTCTTTTACTTAGTTATAAGGAATTCTTATCACTTTTCAAGGTCCCTGTAACACCTAAAGATTTTGCAATTGTTTTAGATGCCATTCCCTCAGGTGTTGCTTTATTATTCAGAAACGTGTTAAGACCTGACCCTCAGAGCCTGCCTTCCATTGACTCATCAGTAAGAAAGATTTGTTTCTCTTTTGGTCTATTCAACAACAGAGCGATACGAACCTTGTTTCAGCAGGATGTTATATCTATCTATACCTTATGTCATGCCTTATTGGAATGGATTTATTGATAATATCTGTTGGAAAAAGTTTGGATGTTGCCACGCACATACCTACTTGTTACCAAAATTAAGGAAGTTTCCTTTAAAATTATTCATAAATATTATCCTGCCAACCACTATATGAAGAAGTTTAAGGAAAACATCAACTCAAATTGTTCCTTTTGTAATGACCACCCAGAAACAGTGTTGCATCTTTTTTGGCATTGTATTCATGTAAGAAAACTGTGGCAAGACATAGGTAGTGTAATAGTCCTGTGTGTGTAGCTGGTGTAGAGTCAGGTGCAGGACAGCAGAATTGAGTAATCAACGTATTTTACTCAAAATACACAGCAACATAACGAGCCCACAAAACGGACCGATGTACAAAGAACAATCACTCACAAACAAAACATGGGGAACAGAGGGTTAAATAATAAACAAGTAATTAGTTGAGTGAAGCCAGGTGTGAAAGACAAAGACAGAACAAATGAAAAATGGATCGGCGGTAGCTAAAAAGCCGGTGACGTCGACCGCCGAACGCCGCCCAAACAAGGAGAGGGACCGACTTCGGCGGAAGTCGTGACAAGTAGATTTATAATTTAACACATTTATGAAGATCTTACACTATTGTGGAGAGATGTACTACTTGGATTCTTTACCTACGATAGAAATAAGCTGAAACATTTTAATGTAATTCATTTCATTATACTTTTGGCGAAATTTCATTCACAAATGTAAATTTACAAACAAAACACCACATTTTCTTACCTTACAAAAATAAATTGAACTGTATTTTAAGACAATTAAATACTCTACTAACAAAAAAGCTGTTAGGATAATACATGTATGTCCCTTAGGTCCTTGTGTAATGTGATATTGTACCCCCTAGCCCAATTGTCCTTTGTATATTATTTATATATTCTTGTGTTCCCACATATACTTCCTGTATTGATTTGTTGTTAATAAAAAACAATTTTATTTTTTTTAAAGCTGGTTAGCTGCCTGGGAAAATGGAGGGAGAAATCGAACAACCCGGGAACAGCAATCAACAACCACCAACCGACTGACAGCCGGTGGTGGATTGACCGGCCAGTGTTCATGCCAGAATCTTTCAAGGGGAAAGAAGGCGAATGGCTGTTTGGATTGAATAATTTGAGTTAGTAGCGCAAGTGAGTGGATGGCGCGCGGCAGATAATTTGAATTTTCTCATACTGTTGCTGAGGGGAAATGTGCTGCGATGTTGTAATACTTTACCTCAGGATACCAAGAACGATTACAACAGCGTGAAAGTGGCTTTTGCAGAGGCATTTTGAGTCACCGGAACATGCTGACTGAATCATGCATTTTTTCAGGACAGAAAACGTAAAGTGGGTGAGTGCATTCGTGACTTTTGGCATGAATTATGCAGGCTTCAAAGGCTTATCCAGATTATAGCACGAGCACACGTGATTCGCTGGCATGAGACCATTTTATTACACACATTGGGTGCAGTGATCTTTCCATGCACCTGCGCAAGGCAGTACCAAAAACATTGGAAGAGGCAATTAGCATTGCTACAGAGCTTGATCAGATAAGGCAGCTAGAATTGCTGGAAAGCAAAGAAACTGCACAATACAAAGTGAACATGTGTGGGACAAGCGAGGTTACTCTGCCTCCAGATAGAGACCATGTCAGAGTTCCAAAAGAGATGTTCAGTCATTGTGTGAGAGCGTTGCACAGTTTCGGACCGAGGTGCAGTATGGAGGCAGCCACATCAGAGGGAGACATACCAAAGCAGCAGAGTGTTTCCAGGGTCTTCTACAGTAGCAACAGCAGACGCGGGAGGATACAGACCGGACCAGGGGAGAGGGAGATCTAGGTTCCCCGGGAGCGACAGAGGACAATCTACGTCGACCAGTAGCAGGGCCTGCTGGCACTGTCGTTGCACATTTAAAAAAAAACTGTCCTGGAGCTGGTCCACAGTCGTGAACATTGACGGTTTGAATCTGACCTGGGATTTTGTAGTCGCTAGCGACGCAGACCACTGTGCCCTGATGGGGACAGACTTCCTGGTAAAATATGCGGCTGTACTTGATTTGAGAAAGAAAACGTGTTTTGGTGAAGCAGATTCCGTTGATTTTCAGGGAGGGGCAGGGGGAGTGTGTAAAGTGGTGGTGATGAATGACACGATTATCCCCTCCAGAAGTGAAATGTTTATAACGGGTAAAGTTGAGGTACAGTAAACAATAACAAAACTCACGGTCTTCTTGAGCCCTGTGTTAAAGTCACTGATACAAGTAACCTGTTGGTAGCATCAGGGCTCTACCCTAACTTTTTTCCCAAGGAGTACATGCGCTCCTAAATGAAAAAATGTAGGAGTACTCAAAGAAATTTTGGAGCACAGTGAAAAATGTAACACAGAGTTTATTAAAAAAACAATTTATTACATACATATTTATACTGCGTGTGTGGGTGTACTAAGGGACACACATCTGTGGAACAACACATACCACAAAAATCACACATTGACCCATGTCTACTAGACGCAAAGGATATCAGTTGTCCAGCTGCTTTTGTATGTTGGCCGTCTGGCACGCTTAGAGGTCAGCCAGCGGTCCACGGCAGGAGTGGGATCGAACTGCTCTAAGCTTTAGTGCTTCCAGTCTGGTCACTGTCTTCCTCAACTCTGATGTGGCTTGGGGGAGGATTAGGCCATTCCTTTGCAGGGTGAGGCTAAGTGAGGATAGCTCCTCAAACATGTCTGAAAGAAAATGGCAGAATACACAAAAGAGTGCATTCCCATTTCCCTCTTTATCTGTTAAGAAGTGAGTTAATAAACTGTCACCTGTCATTTACTTGATTCTGAAAGTTAATTTGAGTCTTGAACCTATTTTTTAAAACTAGTGTGGTATTACATTTCCTGTGTAAAACTGACCTTCTTTGCCCGCCCTTGAACTTCCGCTGTTGTTGATGCTACAGCCAGGTGCTCCATGTGCTGCAGAACAACGGAGTACTGGCCTTCGTCAGTGGCAAGGTTCTTGTTTTGTCCATGCCGTAGAAACAGTTTGAAGGCTCTGTGGACATGGGGGATCCAGCGAGGTCCCTTGACGCTAGACAGTGTGCAAATATCTACACCGAGCTCTTGCCCGAGAACACAGAGCTCTCGTTTGGATTGTCCGCTGAAGTGATACGTCTTCCATATCAGATTCAGAAGATCGTACACGACAGACACCTTTGGCTCTTTCTTCTGAATGGTCAGTATTGCCAGCTCTAGTCTGTGAAAGTCAGAACAGAATCTTCCAAACAATTCACCATCTCCTTCCCCCCTGTCTCTTGTGCTAACAGAAAACAATAATTCTGTGGTATTTACCATTCCAGCACTTAGCGCACGCACACAGACACACACACACAGTATTGTTTAACATTCTCTGCTAGCAAATAAAACTAAATCATAGAGAATTTATTAGTTACAAACCTATGTGGCATACAGTGGATTGGGATTATATGCTCCCCTGCCTCTCTCTGCAGGTGGGCAATCACTCCCCCACGGTGGCCCATGTTCACGGAGGCACCATCTGCTCCGAAGGAGATGCACTTCTTCATCCATGACCCTCCATCCTCCTCTGGGCAAACAGCACGAAATGTGGCTTTGGTGGCATTCAAAACACATCTAATGACAACACAAAAAAACAATTATACAAAAGTATTTCTGACAAACTAAATTATCTCCATTATGAATAATGATTCAATTTTACACAAGAATAAAGCCTATAAAGAGGAACAACTTACCAATGGCATGGGAGTGCTCAAGGGTCTGTTGTCTGACCAGGAGATTGAATGGCTTCCCATCCTCCAACAGGCGTACGTATACAATCTTGCATTCGGTGTTGGATATATCAGTGTCTCTGTCTATTAGAACGGCAATATACTTTGCGGCTTTCAGCTTCGCTGACAGGCTCTCTCTCATTGTGTCAGCAACTTGACCGATCATCTCCGCACATCTTACATCATTGTTGTATGTGGGATTAATGTCAACTCCGTTTTTGTGGTGGAGTCTGATAAGCAGCCCAAATTTGATGAAAGGTTCTTCTTCTTTCGCAATGAAGTATGCAATGTTTATCTTTATTTTTAGCTGCCTCCTCTTCTCCTCCTCAGACAGCAGCACTTACCTCCTCAAGGCTGCTGACACCGTGCCTGATGGTTTTTACCTGTCTCAACAGGTACAGATCTCTGCACTGGATATGCCGCCGCAAGATGTTATGTTTTGCTACGCTATCTCTTTCAGATGCGGGTTTCCTGACACACGAAGGACGAGTTGCCCGCCTGTTTCTGCCCTCTACAATATTTGCAGTACATGACGTTGTTTTTTAACTCTAGCCATGGGAACGTTTTGAGCCAATTCGCATTGAATCTATATGTTCTCCCTCCACCGGCTACAGTGGACGTTGAAGTGACAGCGGGGGCCACGGTAGCTTCACTAACGTTGTTCTCAGCATCCCTAACATTAGCCGCCATGTCAACGTTAGCCGCCTCAGGTAAACCTTGGGAAGAGGCTTCATTAGCTGAACCTTGCGAATCGCCCTTGCCGGATTCCTCTTTCTCCTCGTCTCTTTTTCGTTTAAAATAAAATTGAATGGGCTTCATTTTTAGCGATGTCTGCATGTTAACTTATAGCCTATACCGATACTATTTTCCAGTGTTCACCTTTCTCTCTCTGACTGGACTGCGTCATCACAGAAAACTCTACTATGGTTGGCGCATGCCGCTTGTGGAATGTGGGAATTGTAGTTTTTAAACAATTAGCAGAGGGGGAAAAATAGATTATGGTAGGTTGTAATCTTTAATCGCACACTGTTTTTTCCGGTTCGCACATATCTATTTTTAGGGGCAAATGCAAGTGAAATACTCGCATTGTAGAGCCCTGGGTAGCATGTAGCGTTTGCAGCTCAGTGAAGGGGAAACTGCCAGTGCGTGTGATGAATGTGACTCCGGAATCACAGTTACTGAGGGAGGGCACTGAACTGGGGGGTTTCTCTATCTGGGAGAAGGGTAGTGAAGACACTCGTTGCTGGACTACAGGATTCTAACCAGCCGCCATACTCTCCGACCACAGCAAAGTGGTACGTAGAACAGATAATGCAAGAGCTGGACAGATTGCAGCCAGCTAACTGAGGTGCAGCTGAGAGCTGTAAAGGAAATGGTGGGAAGGTATGTGGGAGTGTTTAGCACTGGTGATTTTGACTTGGGCTGCACAAAACTAGTCCAGCATAGGATTGACACAGGGGACACCAGGCCAATCAAACAAGCGTTGAGGTGGGTGCCTGTTCATCTGCAAGTAGAGTAGGACAAGCATTTGCAGGACATGTTAGAAATGGGAATAGTTAACCCATCCAGCAGTGCATGGGCAGCAGCAGTGGTGTTAGTAAGAAGAAGGATGGCTCAATCAGGTTCTGTGAGGATTACAGAAGGTTAAACAAAAACACTGTTAAAGATGCTTATCCACTTCCTAGGATCGACGAGACCTTGGACTCGCTTGCCGGTGCTCAGTGGTTTTCCAATTTAGACTTAGCCAGTGGGTACTGACAAGTCGAGATGCACCCGAGGATCTTTGCAAAATTGCTTTTGTGACAAAGAGAGGGCTTTTCGAATTCCAGGTCATGTTTTTTTTGGTTGACAAATGCTCCAAGCAGCTTCCAGTGTCTGATGGACCTGGTTTTGGTTGATTTACAGTGGACAACAAGTTTGGTGTACTTAGACGACATCATAGTGTTTGGTCGTACATTCCAAGGGCGTGTGAAGCATTTAGACAATGTTTTCAGCAGATTGGAGCAGACAGGACTTAAGGTCAAGCTATCTAAGTGCTACTTGTTCAGGTCGTAGGTGAGCTACCTGGGACACATCATCTCGTCTGAGGGAGTGTCCACTGACCCCATGAAAACAGAGACAGTCAGGTCATGGCCTAGCCCCAAGTCACTGACAGAGACAGTCAGGTCATGGCCTAGCCCCAAGTCACTGACAGAGACAGTCAGGTCATGGCCTAGCCCCAAGTCACTGACAGAGACAGTCAGGTCATGGCCTAGCCCCAAGTCACTGACAGAGGCAAGAAGCTTTTTAGGCCTGGCGTCATACTACAGGAGGTTCAGACCAGATATTAAAGCTATGGCGGAGCCTTTTTACAGATTGACAGATAAGTGGGAAATGTTTGAGTGGAACTGAGCGTGTGAAGTGGCCTTTAATTAATTAATGTCCAAGTTTACCGCATCCCCCCATACTTGCTTTCCCGAACCATAATCTAGATTTCATAATGGATACTGACGCATGTGACACAGGCATAGGGGCAGTCCTCTCCCAGAAACACGAGGGTAGAGAGAGTAGTAGCGTATGCCAGTCGGTCACTGTCAAAACAGGAGAGGAAGTATTCAACTACCAAGAAGGAGCTTCTTGCTGTGGTAGTGTTTCTTAAACATTTCAGATGCTTTTTGCTGTGGAGGAAATTTCTACTGAGAACTGATCACAGCTTACTGAGGTGTCTGAGTAACTTCAAACAACCTGAGGGACAGTTGGCTAGATGGTTAGAGTTACTGGATCAGTTTGACTATGATATTGTCACACAGGCTAGGGAGACTGCACATTAATGCAGATGGTGAGTCACGCCGACACACACAGACAGTGAGTGTAGACACAGCCGTCTCACAGGAGGCCACTGTCAATCTGAGAACCATCGTATACAAGCCTCAGGATGTCACTATTGAGCCTGTAGTTGGAGCTCAGACAAGCCAGGCAGTACCCAAAAATGCAGCTTTCCTTTTGGAAGCACAGGATAGAGATCCAGTGGTCTCCCAGTTAAAGAAATTGAAAAAAAGAGGGTAGAGCAGAGCTCCCTGTGGAGTTGAAATGGGACCCAAAGATCAGGCCTTTCAAACAAGTGTGGGGGGCATTACATGTGAAGAATGGGGTGTTATGCCGTGAGTCAAAACTATGAAACAGATGACACCATCTGGAGAGGGGTTGTACCAGATGAGCTCGTACATGAGATACTTACCTTTATCCACAATGATAGAACCGGAGGCCATTTAGGAGTTTAAAAACTCACCAGTAAAATCAGAGCAAGATTTTATTGGCCAGGCTGGCAGAGAGCTGTAAAGCAGTGGTGTAAGGGCTATGTGGCGCTGCATACAAGTAAGTTACAGGGTCCAGCCCCCAGAGCGCCCATGACAAGTTCTGTCACAGGCCGCCCTTTTGAGAGGATAGCTGTAGACTTAATGGGTCTGTTTACAGAGACGGGGCGAGGTAACAAACACATTATGGTAGTGTCAAATTACTAGGTGGTCAGAAGCATATGCTATACCCAATCAGGAAGCAGTAACAGTGGCCAAGAAACTGGTAGAGGAATTTGTGTTGAAGCTAGGCATTCCTCGCTCTATCCATAGCAACCAGGGGCAACATTTTGAATCTACTCTTTTTAGAGAGATGTGCAATCTTTTACAAATCAACAAAACACTAACCATTCCGTACAACCCACAATCAGATGGTTTAGTGGAAAGAATGAACAGAACTCAGATCAATATGCTGTCACTTTTTGTTGATGACAATCAAAAAATTGGGATGAGATACTCCCATATGTGATGATGTCATACAGGTGTAGTGTTCAATCTTCCACGGGGTTCACACCATACAGGGTGCTGTTCGGCACTGAAATGACTTTACCGGTTGATGTGGTTATGGGATCACAACAAAATGAAGGGAAACAGTATGTTTCTCAGTATGTGCAAAAGGTGCAGGGGTATTTAAGCACTGTAAGAGAAGCTGTAAAGAGAAATCACGTAAAAGCCACAGTTAAACAAAAGCAATACTTTGATCTAAAGGTGACACCACAGAGGTATGAGGAAAATGAATATGTGTGGTTTAGGGACTACCAGAGGAAAAAGGGGTTGTCACCCGAAACTGACAGAAATTCAAGGGTTCTTTCAAAATTGCAAAGAAACTGTCAGAGGTGCTGTATGAAGTGAGTGCTGTGTAATGGACCTTATCATGCCGTGGTACACTACAACAGGCTCAAACCTGGCTTTGGGATTAAATCAGAGTATGAGGTCACTGGCACGGGACAAGAGACTGAGTTGAGCACTGACTCATTTGTGCCTAGTCAGACATACTACCCCTCAAGGAAACAGGGTGCTCTGAGGAAAAAGCAAACAATTTTGCCTCAGTTACCCTTCAGGAGAAGGGTGGGGGAAATTGTGAGACTGGGGGCTCCAAGGGATGTTAATGTCTCAGTGGAACGAGAACTGGACACTGTCAGGATTGAAAGCTCATCCGAAGACAGAAACTCATACCACACAAACGGATGTGAACAATGAGTTGCCCTGTGCACCTGCAAGAGAAAGTGTCTCCTTTGAGACGAGTCAAGCACCTGAGTCAATTGCAGCAGAAGATCACATGGGTCAGACCCCAAATAACTATTAGGAGGCCTGTTTGGCAATGTTATGCAAATTAGTTGCTGTATGTGAGGATGCGGGAGGCATGCTTAGGGAGAGTTTTTGGGAAGGCGTTTTGTGTGGCGGGTCAGTCATGGGATGCACTGTCTGTTCATCCAAATAAAATACGAACCTGATTATTTCATGGGAAATCAGTGTCCTAGACTGTTTACGCCAGTCAACAAACATGCGAGTTTTGGTAGCCTTACAGGTAGGTTTGTTAAAACACAAAACTTATTTGCATTTGGTGGTCAACCCCCAAATTTGACCATTTAAAGACTTGATAGTTGCATCCTTCCTCAGGGAACTTTCTGCTGATAGCTGACAACAGGGTGTCTCGGAGCTCTGCGGACAATTCCTTCGACCTCATGGCTTGGTTTTTGCTCTGACAAGCACTGTCATCAATTGTGGGACCTTATATAGACAGGTGTGTGCCTTTCCAAATCATGTCCAATCAATTGACTTTACCACAGGTGGACTCCAATGAAGTTGTAGAAACATCTCAAGGATGACCAATGGAAACAGGATGCACCTGACTTCAATTTCAAGTCTCATAGCAAAGGGTCTGAACACGTATGTAAATATATATACACTGCTCAAAAAAATAAAGGGAACACTTAAACAACACAATGTAACTCCAAGTCAATCACACTTCTGTGAAATCAAACTGTCCACTTAGGAAGCAACACTGATTGACAATAAATTTCACATGCTGTTGTGCAAATGGAATAGACAACAGGTGGAAATTATAGGCAATTAGCAAGACACCCCCAATAAAGAAGTGGTTCTGCAGGTGGTGACCACAGACCACTTCTCAGTTCCTATGCTTCCTGGCTGATGTTTTGGTCACTTTTGAATGCTGGCGGTGCTTTCACTCTAGTGGTAGCATGAGACGGAGTCTACAACCCACACAAGTGGCTCAGGTAGTGCAGCTCATCCAGAATGGCACATCAATGCGAGCTGTGGCAAGAAGGTTTGCTGTGTCTGTCAGCGTAGTGTCCAGAGCATGGAGGCGCTACCAGGAGACAGGCCTGTACATCAGGAGACGTGGAGGAGGCCGGAGGAGGGCAACAACCCAGCAGCAGGACCGCTACCTCCGACGTGGAGGAGGCCGGAGGAGGGCAACAACCCAGCAGCAGGACCGCTACCTCCGCCTTTGTGCAAGGAGGAGCTGTTTGATTTCACAGAAGTGTGATTGACTTGGAGTTACATTGTGTTGTTTAAGTGTTCCCTTTATTTTTTTGAGCAGTGCATATATTTTTTTTTTGCAAGAATGTCTAGAAGCCTGATTTTGCTTTGTCATTGTGGGGTATTGTGTGTAGATTGCTCAGGAAAATGTTGAATGTAATCAATTTAGAATAAGGCTATAGCGTAACAAAATGTGGAAAAGTAAAGGCACTGTATATGCATGACTTACATACATGGAGTGCTCCATGTTCCGGCTGGTAGCAGGCCTCAACCTGGATGCAGGGAAATGCCCTGCCTTGGAGTATGGTTATATCCATCTCCACCAGGCTCCTGGAAATTATGACAAACCTGCTTATATTAACAAAAGAAAAAGGTAACTTTATTTAGTCAATGGAAGTCATGACAGCCATAGTTTCTTTACAAGGGAGAGTACAGTCGTGGCCAAAAGTTTTGAGAATGACACAAATATTCATTTTCACAGTCTGCTGCCGCAGTTTGTATGATGGCAATTTGCATATAGGTGTTAGTTGGTGGTATATAATAGTGGTATAAAATAGTGGTATATAGGTGTTAGTTGGAGGTATATAATAGTGGTATGTAGGTGTTAGTTGGTGCTATATAATAGTGGTATATAGGTGTTAGTTGGTGGTATATAATAGTGGTATGTAGGTGTTAGTTGGTGGTATATAATAGTGGTATATAGGTGTTAGTTGGTGGTATATAATAGTGGTATAAAATAGTGGTATATAGGTGTAAGTTGGTGGTATAAAATAGTGGTATATAGGTGTTAGTTGGTGGTATGTAATAATGGTATATAGGTGTTAGTTGGTGGTATATAATAGTGGTATATTATAGTGGTATGTAGGTGTTAGTTGGTGGTATATAATAGTGGTATATTATAGTGGTATGTAGGTGTTAGTTGGTGGTATATAATAGTGGTATATTATAGTGGTATGTAGGTGTTAGTTGGTGGTATATAATAGTGGTATATTATAGTGGTATGTAGGTGTTAGTTGGTGGTATATAATAGTGGTATATAGGTGTTAGTTGGTGGTATATAATAGCTGTATATAGGTGTTAGTTGGTGGTATATAATAGTGGTATGTAGGTGTTAGTTGGTGGTATATAATAGTGGTATATAGGTGTTAGTTGGTGGTATATAATAGTGGTATAAAATAGTGGTATATAGGTGTAAGTTGGTGGTATAAAATAGTGGTATATAGGTGTTAGTTGGTGGTATATAATAATGGTATATAGGTGTTAGTTGGTGGTATATAATAGTGGTATGTAGGTGTTAGTTGGTGGTATATAATAGTGGTATATTATAGTGGTATGTAGGTGTTAGTTGGTGGTATATAATAGTGGTATATAGGTGTTAGTTGGTGGTATATAATAGCTGTATATAGGTGTTAGTTGGTGGTATATAATAGTGGTATATAGGTGTTAGTTGGTGGTATATAATAGTGGTATATCGGTGTTAGTTGGTGGTATATAATAGTGGTATATAGGTGTTAGTTGGTGGTATATAATAGTGGTATATAGGTGTTAGTTGGTGGTATATAATAGTGGTATATCGGTGTTAGTTGGTGGTATATAATAGCTGTATATAGGTGTTAGTTGGTGGTATATAATAGTGGTATATCGGTGTTAGTTGGTGGTATATAATAGCTGTATATAGGTGTTAGTTGGTGGTATATAATAGTGGTATATCGGTGTTAGTTGGTGGTATATAATGGTGGTAGATTGGTGGTGCAATGTTTTCCTTTTACCCTCTTCCTTTTTGACTTCTTGTATCACAAAATGTTATGAGATTAAACACACTACCGCACAGTAGGTGGCAGCATGCACAAACAAATGTGCGAACGCTAGGATACCAAAGAAGAAGGTTTGTTAGTGCAGGGCTGAAATAAAAGCCTCTTCTCCATGTGTGTCCCCAGACAGACTGATGCATTGATAGACTACCACTACTAGCCTACATCTGATGAGCGTCCACTAATAGGCTACTTATTGCAGACTCTGATGCTTCTCTTCATTGGCATATGGTGATTTTATTGTCATTGGATGCATTGTGAAAACAAACCTTTTATTCCAGTGTATAGGTCTAACATGTGCAGTAACTTGGTGAAATACACACATGCAGAAAACAACCAGACAGTAGTATGACACCATATTGAAGAACCTACAGTAGTCCTAATGTAATGTTTCCCAACCCTGGTCCTCGAGTACCCCCAACAGTACACATTTTTATTGTAACCCTGGACAAGCACACCTGATTCAACTTGTCAACTAATCATCAGGCCCTCAAAGAGTTGAATGAGGTGTGTTTGTCCAGGGCTACAACAAAAATGTGTTCTGTCGTGGGTACTGAAGGACCAGGGTTGTTAAACACTGGCCTAATGAGAAAGACAGTAGGAAAGAGACTGATATAGCCTACATTAGTAGGCCTATGTCCTGTGCCATTGTGCTCAGAGTGAATTACATAGTTTTATTGTCTCCTGTTATACCTCATGTATTTTACAGGTCATAGTTGAACTTTGACAATGTGAATCTATTGTTATAGAAAATAGGTATGGAAAGTATTACATCATTGTTAATTAATGTCTGCTCAACAATGACTTGAATAGGCTATTCTATTCTCAAGATGATCAAGAAAACTCAGTAAATTATGTATTTGATGATTTTCAGCATTTTGTAATGTCCTCATAATGAACAACACAGATTATTGTAATATAATGGAATCTTGGCCACCTATCCTGTGTCACCATTCTGAATACATCAAAGCTTTTAATATCATAATTTCTGCTACAACTACCCAGCCAACAAAGAATGCAACACCAACTCAGGTTTTGACAAGGCCCTCGGCCCACCAAAAGACACTTCCCTACTTCATAGAATTCTTTCTGGACTCCTCAAAGCTCAAGGACAGAGTAACTGTTCCACTTCCAAAGCTTACTCTTGGCTTATGGATTCTCTGCTGACCTGATGGGGAGTCATTGTCATTGGTCTTGAGGCTGATGGATGAGGAGGGAGTTGAGGCGCAGGATCCCCCCACACTGCTGGACCTCTTCCTGGAGGCTGAGCTGTGTCTCAGAGTGGCCTTGGCTGCCACTTTGAAAGAATGGGCCACAGTGCTACAGCGAACCTCCTCTATAGTGTTCCTGGACGGTTTGAAGAGGATGATGTAGACTTTATTGAAGAAAATACAGGCCAGCAGTCCAAAGCTGGAGGCTAGTATGGCGATGACCTCCACAGCCGACACAAACTTTCCATAAGTGCTGAAGTAGGCAGGGATGAAAGAAATCCAGACGATGAAGAAGATGAGCATGCTGAAGGTGATGAACTTAGCCTCGGTAAAGTTCTCTGGCAGTTTTCGTGATTTAAATGCAAAGAAGAAGCATATGGCTGCCAGCAGGCATGTGTACCCAATTAGGAAGCCGAGCGCCATCATAGAGCCCTCATTGCATGTAATGAAAATGATCTCATCAATGTCATGGTTCCTGTAGCTCGCAGGAGGAGCATTGTAAAGCCAGACCACACATATCATCACTTGCACAAATGTGAACAGGAACACCAACAGGAACTGCAAGTTTAGCCCCCACCACTTACGATGGAGACTGGTGGGGATCTTGGCTTCGAACACTAGAAGTACTCGGTTAGTTTTGACCAGGATGCAGGAGATGCAGAGAACAAAACTTATCCCGAATGCAGGCTGGCGTAGACGGCATGTCCAGTCCTGGGGTTCACCAATGAAGATGAGGGAGCTGGAGAAACAGCAGATGAGTGAGAACAGGAGGAGGTAGGATAGCTCTCTGTTTGTGGCCTTAACAATTGGGGTGTTGCGAAATCTGATAAACACTCCCATCACGAATGCTGTCAAGAATACCCCCAGCACAGAGCATAATGCCAAGGCGATCCCAAAGGGCTCTGTCCAAGACAGAAACTCTATCTCCTTCAGGAAACAGGATGTGTGGTTCTCATTAGACCATGAGTCATTGGGACACTTGGTACAAACACTGGCGTCTGCAGGAATAGAGAAGTAGTGTTTGTATTATTGATAGAAACATATGAAATAGCAACAGATTATATAATGGGGTATTTCAGATTTTTCACTGTCTTTCTTACCTTTGTGATCACTATACTCTCCTTCTGAGCATTCTGTACATTCAAAGCAACACGTTGGCATGCTTTCTATGATCCCCTTTCTGGTGCCTGGTTCACAATCTTCACTACAGTTAGAGAATGGCACCTAATGAAATGACAGAAACCCAGACAAAGATCATGCATAATATTACTGCATTGTCGGAACTAGAAGCACAAGCATTTCGCTACACTCGCATTAACATCTGCTAACCATGTGTATGTGACAAATAAAATTTGATTTGATTTGATTTTGGATACAGAACCAATAGAAACAAATGCAGCACATACTGTATATCAGGAAGAACAAATATATAAGTTATCTCAATATCAAATCATTTCTGGGTAACAATTAAGTGCCTTACGGTAATAGTTGTCCATTAAAATGGTCAAAAAGCAACAAAAATAGCTTTTTAGCAAAGCACTTTCTAAAGCAAGAATTTTGATAGGACTGTCTGGGAGTGGTCTGAGGGGGATGGATGTGTAATCTGTAAACTAGCTGTTATTGGCAGAGAGATTATGAACTATTTTATTGGTCTATATTAATTTACTAAAGAATAGTTAATGGTCTATATTAATTTTGGTAGGCCATCATTGTAAATAAGAATTTGTTCTAAGCTGGCTTGCCTAGTTAAATGAAGGTTAAATAAATACAAATAAATTCACACCGCCTGGTGATGTCACCAGGCAAGCCAAAACTCCACCCATGCAAAACCTGCAAATCAGAAAGTCCTGTGTTGATTGTTTTTTCAACAAGCAACTATCAGTAAATAACACTGACCAAATTCTTCACACTTTTACAGTATTCGTTTCACAAGCTGTTGTACAATATAATACAAAACACAGAAAAAAATATGACTGCACTGGGCCTTTAATATACCTGTTTGGAGCAACATACCTCAGTATTATATCCATTCCACAGAATCTTTGTGTTATCAATGAAAAGTTGTACTCCTCTCTTAGCTCGCATGTTGTAGAAGCCGACCTCTTCAAACACAACAGAACCATCCTCAGGAGACCGGTGCCAATTGATAATGGTGTAGTTTCCTGACGGATCAGCATTCTCATCAAAATGTACCTTTTCTCCCATACTGTTTGAGAAGTTTAAATGTCTGAGCTGCTTGAGAACCTGTAATACAGAGCCAGGTATTTGATCAGGAAGGGATATAGGAAAGTATACAAAGGGGTCAACAAAGCTGGGAGCAAACAAAAGAGTATACAAATGGATTTGTCAATTAGATTTCCTACTCTTTTTAAAGTATCCATTCACCTGCCATGCTTCTATTTTCTTTATATCTGCACATGAGTTGTTAGAAAAAAGACCCCGTCCAGGAATGCAGGTGAGAATGTCCTGCAGGGCCTGTGCAATGGAGTGAACTGCAACATACACATTATAGGAAATACGAAGATGAGTGTAATCCAGATATGGGGTCTCTGCACCCATAATGTCCTCCTCGCCAGTACACAATGGTCTGAAACTGGTGCTCCCATTCTCACTGTCTCTCAATCTCTGGCTGTCTTCCAGATAGCAGTTAAAAGTCTCCTCCCAAAACTCCCTGACAAACTCATTGTGGCTGGATTTCTTTGGCGTGACCTCTTGTAAGAAGTCTTTGAAGCCAGGTATTTCGCCTGCTCTGAGCGCAAAGCCAATGGTCCCAACTACAACATCAAGGTACTCTGGTTTGGCGATGAGGGAGGTAGTTGCCCAAGCCTCGCTGGCCAACCAGATGCGGTCGGTGATGTTCCGTCTGACCATCTCTTTGATAAGAGGCTCAATGTCAGGCCCACTGGCAAAAACGACAATAACTTTAGCTGAGGAGTTCTCAATACGGTCAACCAATCCTTGGATCTGCCACTCCTCAAAGTACTGAGAGATCAGCTCACTCAGATGGATACAAAGGTCTCGTTCTTCCATCTCTTTCTCAAATTTTTCAATCCCTGGACGTCCATACTCATCATCAGACGCCACTGCAATGACCCAATTCCATTGGAAGTAGTCGATGATATCTGCCATGGCAGTGGCCTGGTGCTCATCTGTGGGAATGGTCCTCATGAAGGATTTGAACTGGTTCTTGTTGCTCAGCAGGCGACTGGAAGAGGCATAGCTGATCTGCAGCAATACAGGGGGAATAAAGTTACTGATATGTTATTGTTGATTGATTTAAATAAATCAGGAAATTGGAATTGAGATTGTAGCTCACCTGTGGGATGTAGAAGAGGCCCAACAGATTGGCAACAGCAGTGGAGACTGCAGACCCAGAAGCCCCCACCACTGCTATAGTCGATGGGATGTGATCTGTGCAGTTACAGAATTCATCCAAGTTCAGAGAGTCAATCTTATTCTGTGCTACGAAACTGAGGGTAGCCTCCAGGGCCTTGGACACGGTGTTGCAGGTGTCAAAGATCCTGTAGCCCAGTGTGATGTTGGGCAGGAGAGTACTGCTGTTGTTGATCTCCTCTATTGCAAAAATCATGGCCTGAAGCCAACGGAATCCCCGGAAATTGTACCTGCAAGGGGTGGCACACCATAACATGCATTTAGATACCTTTTGGTTTTCATGAAGTACAATCCAATAATACTGACTGCAATACATTAATGTATATATTTAAAGACCATTTCATTGTCAGTTAGCACAAAGCATAGTTTTATACAGTTCTGCATAAAAATAAACATACAGCCTCAATTGCCGATTCAAACCTTACCGTACACACTCTGTGGATTCTGGCCGCGCTGCCAGGTCTTGGTCTTTGGAGGTAACACCAAAGTGCATTGGAAACAGCCCGCCCAGCAGAATATCCCCAGTCTTCTGTGCTCTCTGATGAGGCCCATAGGTGGAGATGACAGAACTGAAGCCCAAAAGCACCAGGTAATACAGGTAAAATCTCATTGTTTAGCTCTCAGGAGGGGCTTGTCCTCTCAGCACATTAGACTTCAGAGTTAACCTCAGTCTTGTCCCCTCCAGTGACTCTGGCTGTCGCCTTGTTTCTGACTCATGCTGTTCTTGATCTGAAAAACATCCGTGTGAGAAGTCCATTAGAGAGAATTGGAAATGTGTATATTCTTAGTTTAACAAGTCAATTGTCTTGCACAATCCTGTAAAAAAAAGTTTTTAAAAGACAATGTTTTAAAGGTTAATGAAATATAGCTAACCATGTTTGGCCCTAATGACTGCCATTGTTAGATCTTGTCCAATGTAGAACACTGAGGAAAAAGTCACTCTGCACCGTGAACCCTTTTGGGTATAAAAGCATTACAAGTTCCTGAGCTCCTATTGTTGTAGTCTTTTTCCCTCTTGTAGACGCACAGGAGGAGTGACATGAACTAAGAGCAGCGTCACACTCCACTGCTCTTCCTTCCTGCTAGTGCAATGCTGTGGCCAGTGTACCCTGTCACCATGGAGAGGGAGTAATAACGGCCTGGGTCTGGCTAATTATCCTGGAAAAATGCTAGAGCAGGATTGTGCTATTGAGCAGAAGCCTGCTAGAACACTCTCTGGAAAAGGATACTGAACAGGTTATACAGAGGTCGGCATGCCCCGTCTATACCAACCTAACTCTCAAATGTGTGCCCAACTAAGAAATTAAACGGAATGTATGAAAATCTGATACTGTACATCCACATCTGCAGTAGATAAGTCTACGGTTGCTGTGACTGGCAAAAATTGAGATTACAATAATGAAAACCCAAGGAGGATGGATAACAAGGATACCATCAACCATAATTTAATTTCACGTGGCATAGTAATGTAAAAAGAAATTCTCAGACCTTTAACTAGACAAAGGTTAGGGAACAAATTCTTATTTACAATGGCCAAACCCGGACGACGCTGGGCCAATTGTGCGCCGGCCTATGGGACTCCCAATCACGGCCAGTTGTGATACAGCCTGGATTCGAACCAGGTTGTCTGTAGTGACGTCTCCAGCACTGAGATGCAGTGCCTTGCGCCACTCAGGTGCCCCAGGTCACATAATTCCCATAACAGAATGCATAATTGAAAGCAAACATCTTCCAGGTAGGTACTCTTACCTAGTTCCTTAGTCCTTACTTTATGAATACACAAAAATGAGTTTCCTTCAAAATAATTGATAAATACAACAGGCATTCCATGGCATACATTTAAGCTAATGCATCTTTAGTAAACAAACATGTGAAACAGGTGTTTCAAGATCAACCCAATGATTATATACAAACAGTTAATTTCCCAAAAACACAATGTTTGTGATTGCATTTTAATGGTATACAATAACACTCTCCATCTTATATGAAGAGCTATATACAGAGCTGAGGCAAGAGAAACTTACCTTGATAATGCTTGATTTCAGACGAACCAAAGGAAATACAACTGATAGAACAAAAATGTAATGCTGTTGGAACAAAGACTCTCCTGCAATTCTAGTCTCGAATTAATTCAGCTCAGTTGTTTTGCCGAACCCCGCATCTGAACGAGATGAAACATTAACTAGGAGGGCAGTCCATTTCCTTTAGGAGATTAAGCCAATCTTTGGTCACTCCTTTTTCAAGTTTGTTGTAGTTGAGTAAATTCGAGAGAGAAAAAAAAGGTACTTCCCAAATCTTACAGTTATGCATTGAAATGGCAGACAATTCTTTACAGCACAGGAACAGTATTGTTTGTTTAAATTCAGGGGTTAGTGCTGTGCCAAATACCATTCCAAGATCTGAAGAAAATTGCAAAGACAAATACAATCCATTCATATTTTATTTTGTAGGCCACAAAAAAAATGTCTTACCTTCAAAAGAAACAATGTCTCCCACATGTATCATGCCAAATGTACTATTTAAATAAGGTAATGAATTAAGCGCAAATACAAACTTAACATGATAAATTACAGTACAGAAAAACAAAGCAGACTTGTCCTTTGCTATAGGAGACTTGGAAAAAACAATAACATTTCTATACCACAAACTTGTTCTTTGTTATTGAATTGCTTTTGGTGGCTGTGTCTGCATGAGCTTGATATCCAATGACGAGTTTTGGAGGTAGGCCTAGTCCTTCCTTGTACTTTCGTCTGAAAATATGAATCATATGGTAAAACATTCATTTAACTGACCAATCAAATGATCAAAAAGGTAGCTTTGAAAATAAAGAAAAGCTTTAACATCTGGATGTATGGGGGAAATTGTTGATGCCAATTATCTGTAGCCAATGCTATATGTAATACTAATATCCTGGGCGCAATGGATTGCACCATTAGGTTTTTCCTTGGTCTAACCATTTTTCATTAGGTTGCTATGCAAATGTCCTCATCCTGAACAATTATAGTTTACAACATGATGGCCAACAGGACACATCTGGCTTCTGTGGGATCTGGCCCAAGCCTGGCTGTAACTGGAGTGAAGCCGGCAGATAAAATCCATAACTGTTCAAGGCAAATATGACTAGTCTGTCGAGACACCTGTGAATCAGGGCAGACATGACACTACAGAAACGAGTAATTTGGTCCGGCCACACTGCATAATGTCAGACTTACCCAATATAGGTAACTGCTTCGCCATTCTCTGTATCGGTGGTCCAGATGGCGATTTTGTCACCTTTGGCTCGAACATTGATGACAGCACCGCAAACGTCCCTGCTGAAGGAGCCAAAGCCCTCTCCAATGAGGCAAAGGAGCTGTTTAAAAAAAATTTAAAAAAAAATCATGAAATGCATAAATTAAAGATAACTTGCCTTTGAGGACTACAGTTTGTTTGTTGTTGGAGCGCAATCTGAGGGGACAGTATTAATTCAGTGGTCCCACATCATTAGTTTCCTCAGTGTTACAGGGCCCTGGGTATGAACCCCAACAGGCAACTGGGTCCTAGACCTCCTGACAGGCCATCCCTAGGTGCTGAAGGTAGGCAACAACACGTCCACTTCACTGAGCCGCAACACAGGGGCCCCACAAGGATGTGTGCTCAGCCCCCTCCTGTACTTCCATGACTGCGTGGCCACGCACGCTTCCAACTTATCAAGTTTGCGGACGACAGTGGTAGGTAGGCCTGATTACCAACAACGACAGAGCCTACCTGTGGTGAGGGGCCTGGCGAAGTGGTGACAGGAAAATAACCTCTCCCGCAACAAAACAAAGAAGCTGATAGTGGACTTCAGAAAACAGCAGAGAGAGCACTCCCCTATCCACATCGACGGGACCGCAGTGGAGAAGGTGAAAAGCATCAAGTTCCTCAGTGTACACGTCACTGACAATCTGAAATGGTCCACACAGACAGTGTGGTGAAGGCGGCGCAACAGCACCTCTTCAACCTCAGGAAGCGCAAGAAATTCAGCTCAGCACCTAAGACCCTCAAACTTTTACAGATGCACCATTGAGAGCATCATGTAGGGCTGTACCACCACCTGGTATGGCTACTGCAACACCCGCAGGGCTCTCCAGAGGGTGGTGTGGTCTGCCCAACGCGTCACCGGGGAACACTGCCTGCCCTCCAAGACATCTACAGCACCGGTGTCACAATGCCAAGATCATCACGGACTTCAGCCAACTGAGCCACAGCCTGTTCACCCCATTATTATCCAGAAAGCGAGGTCAGTACAGGTACATCAAAGCTGGGACTGAGAGACTGAAAAACAGCTTCTATCTGAAGGCCATCAGACTTAAATAGCCATCACGCCCAGCCTCCAGCCCTGAACTTAGTCACTCACTAGCCAGCTACCACCCGGTTACTCAACCCTAAACCTTGGAGGCTGCTGCCCTATGTACAGGAACACTGGTCACTTTAATGTTTACATACTGCTTTACCCATTTCATATGTATACACTATTATAGTCAAGGCCTATCATTTTAATTTATTGCTGTACATATACTATATATTATATCCACCTTGACCATAATGTCTTTACATCACATAGTTATACTCTGTACTCAGACATTGATCGTCCGAGTATTTCTATATTTCTTAATTCCATTATTTTACTTTCAGAATGTGTGTATTGTTAGATTATACTGCACTGTTGGAGCTAGGAACAAGCATTGCTACACCCGCAATACCATATGCTAAATACAGTATGTGACCATTAATTTTATTCAGATTTGAATCAGCTTTCTGACAAATATTGAACAAACAGTATTTCTGGTTTTCATAGTGATACAAAACTGAAAGTGTTGGGCAGAGTGGACCGACTACTGACAGTCTCCTTCCAGAAGCGGTCGAGTTCAGTGTGCCTCTGCTGCTTCGACAGTGTAATCAGCCAGCGTCCTCCACACTTGTTACGCCTGTCTTCCCACATTGGCTCAATGCCATCCTGGGGGAAGTGACAGTATAACTTTAGTCCAATTAATATAGGAGTACATGTACGAGAAGTATTATGGATAATGTAAATCTCAAACTGATGGATACTTTTCTCCAAAAGTCTACATCACCTTGAAAACTGAGTAGTCGCAACCAGATGAAAGCTTGCTCACCAGCTGAATGTTGTTGTACAACCTATTAAAAAAACAAAAACATTTTCAGTCAAGAAAACAATAAGTGGTGGTGACCTACATCATAGGTTCTCAATATACTTTTGTTGGTTGAATTTACTGAAACTTGCCTAGAAGTTGCAATAGCCACAGTAGGTGTAAAACTGTCAAGGATACAGTCTACTGTAAATCAAGAACAAACTGCAAAACTCACGCCCAGAAGTCTTCCACTGTGTCAAACTTTGTGATGATCCTCAGATTGTCCTGCCACATTTTGCTCTTATCGTTCTTGTAGAACCAGAGAGCCCATCTGAAACAATGCACAAGTGATTGAATAAAAGGAGGGGTTGGTGGACCTTCATCAAATATTTACATTGTTATCTGAATTGTAATCTGATTCGCAAGTGATTTCACTTCCTGCACATTAAAAGTACATATTGCAACAGAAACAATTTACCGTTAAAGAACCAAACAGAGTAAATTAAAATTAGAGGGACCTACCCAAATTTGTCCAATATAAATTACCTTTCGTTGCTAAACGTTTTCCGTTGAGTAAACGGTTGGTTGCGAAAACGTTTAGCAGACGAAACGTTTTGCAACAATCAGCGTAATGAATACACCCAGGTATGAACTATAAATGTTATTTATTGACAAAACAATAAAAACTTCCAAGTAATTTAAATGTACCAATAATCTCTCAACCGGAAAACACACCTGTTTTGTAGGGGATGCTTCACATGTGGTCCCACAACAACACGCACCACTTTGTTATCAACCCTTTTTTTGGCTCCATCAATCTTTTTTAGGGCTCCTTTGTCCTAAAAAAAATGGGAGAAGACATTTATAAAATAGGCATATAGGAAACGCGTAGGGAGACGACTTCGATTTAATTAAAAGGCAACGGTATCAAACAAGCAATCATTATTTTAACAAAACTGTTCTAAAAAAAAGTTTGTCAAATTGAAAATTGCGAAATCAAGTAATTTAACACTAGAATTCCAGCAAAATATAGTCTAATGAAATCTTACCAAGCGACCTGCAATGCACGCCATCATGAACGTAATTAGTTTGACGAAGCAGGTGTAGCACTTGAGGTGTCACAGATAATTGAAACGGGTTCTTCCGGTGGATTTTTAACGAAATATGGATTAAACCAGAGAGGAAGAGGCAAAGCGAGAGAGTGCTCTCCCGTCATAATCTTTCCACGCGTGAATACAGCGATAAGCAGACCGCCTTGAAGACAGCTGCCTTCATGCCTTCGGGACGACTCCCATTGTTATGGCGGAGATAAGACCATCTCGTCATTATATACAGTATCTCTTATTAAACTTCAGTTATGACATGTTGGCCTTTCACCCATGTACTTTAAGCATTTACCACAAGATGGTGCCGTAGGCAACATACGGTAGTTTCCATTATTCTTTAGGCACGTTATGGACATTTGTTGGGAGGAAATCAGATGATTTTTAAAATATAATTAACAAATCAATACAAAAAGTACATGGGGGGAACACAAGTATATTTAAATAATATACAAAGGACATTTGGGCTAGGGGGTACAATATCAAGTTACACAAGGGTCTGAAGGGGCCTACACACATTTAGAATTCTAGCGGCCTTTTTGTTGGTAGAGTATTTAATTGTCTTAAAACATAGTTAAATTTATTTTTGTAAGTTAAAAAAATGTAGTGTTTTGTTTGTAAATTTACATTTGTGAATATAAAATTTGGCCCAAAAAATTATGAAATGAATTGCATAAAACGGTTTCAACTTATTTCTATCGTAGGTAAAGAATCCAAGCAGTACATCTCTCCATAATAGTGTACCATTTTCATAAATTTGTTAAATTATAAATCTACTGATGTCATGCCACAAATTCCTTACATGAATACAAGTTTCCATACACTAAGTTGATTGTGCCTTTAAACAGCTTGGAAAATTCCAGAAAATTATGTCATGGCTTTAGAAGCTTCTGATAGGCTAATTGACATCATTTGAGTCAATTGGAGGTGTACCTGTGGATGTATTTCAAGGCCTACCTTCAAACTCAGTGCTTCTTTGCTTGACATCATGGGAAAATCAAAAGAAATCAGCCAAGACCTCAGAAAAAGAATTGTAGACCTCTGCAAGTCTGGTTCATCCTTGGGAGCAATTTCCAAACGCCTGAAGGTACCATGCTCATCTGTACAAACAATAGTACGCAAGTATAAGCACCATGGGACCAAGCAGCCGTCATACCGCTCAGGAAGGAGACACGTTCTGTCTCCTAGAGATGAACGTACTTTGTTGCGAAAAGTGCAAATCAATCCCAGAACAACAGCAAAGGACCTTGTGAAGATGCTGGAGGAAACAGGTATAAAAGTATCCATATCCACAGTAAAACGAGTCCTATATCGACATAACCTGATAGGCCACTCAGTAAGGAAGAAGCCACTGCTCCAAAACTGCCATAAAAAAACAGACTACGGTTTGCAACTGCACATGGGGACAAAGATTGTACTTTTTGGAGAAATGTCCTCTGGTCTGATGAAACAGAAATAGAGCTGTTTTGCCATAATGACCATTGTTTGGAGGAAAAAGGGGGAGGCTTGCAAGCTGAAGAACACCATCCAAACCATGAAACACAGGGGTGGCAGCATCATGTTGTGGGGGTGCTTTGCTGCAGGAGGGATTGGTACACTTCACAAAATAGATGGCATCACGAGGAGGAAAATTATGTGGATATATTGAAGCAACATCTCAAGACATCAGTCAGAAAGTTAAAGCTTGGTCGCAAATGGCTCTTCCAAATGGACAATGACCCCAAGCATACTTCCAAAGTTGTGGCAAAATGGCTTAAGGACACCAAATTCAAGGTATTGGAGTGGCCATCACAAAGCCCTGACCTCAAACCCATATAAAATTTGTTGGCAGAACTGAAAAAGTGTGTGTGAGCAAGGAGGCCTACAATCCTGTCTCAGTTTCACCAGCTCTGTCAGGAGGAATGGGCCAAAATTCACCCAACTTATTGTGGGAAGCTTGAGGAAGGCTACCCAAAACATTTGACCCAAGTTAAACCATTTTAAGGCAATGCTACCAAATACTAATTGAGTGTATGTTAACTTCTGACCCACTGGGAATGTGATGAAAGAAATAAAAGCTGGAATAAATCATTCTCTACTATTATTCTGACATTTAACATTTTTAAAATAAAGTGGTGATCCTAACTGACCTAAGACAGGGAATTTTTACTCGGTTTAAATGTCAGGAATTGTGAAACTGAGTATAAATGTATTTGGCTAAGGTGTATGTAAACTTCTGACTTCAACTGTATAATATAAGTGTGGAGAAAAGTGATGCTTATAAATTAAGGATCGGGAAAAGAAAACCTGCTGATGAAAAGCAGAGAGTTTCACTGGAACTTTGTCAATATTATAATTGCAAACCAACATGAAGTTAAGGCCACCAAAAGTAGAGAAGACATGATGAGGAATACAATTCCACATAGAAATGGGTCTTAGGAATTGTTTTATCCAATTGATCTTAAAAGTATTATTTAAGGTAGTAAAGTCTGGAAAATTCAGCCCAACATACTCATAAGTATTCATCACAACAGATTTCTCCACAGAAATCAGAGGATTCCACATGTGCAGTACAGAGCTTCTGGACTGAAGGGAGTAGGCCTACACTCCGTTTTCACAGTGAATTCTAAAGCATATTCATTTTGCACTCTTAGAGCATGTTAATATAGCAAAGCATAATCATTGACATTTAAGAACTCATGAAATTTAGTAGAAGCAATAATGAAAATAAGTATGCAGTGTTTTATTTAATTATGATTTATTGTCATAAATCATACTATATGTTTGTCTATGGTTGTAAAATTTCCAAACACAGTAAATAAGCAATGAACCCAAAACATTTCCTATTAGAGAATAAGATCTATTGAAGTGGGGATTTGATACATCTTCTAGAGGACTGTGATCATCAACTGGTTATGAAATACATGAGTAAATTATGAAATACTGTATGTACCTTATTACCTTTTACGTCATAAGTCACCTAAATGTGCCCTGTTCTGGAATGTTCATATAGGTTTTGCCATGAAGGTGAGCATCAAGCTCAAGTCACTACCATGCATCCCTAAAATAATGAATTCACCACCATAATGTAACCAAAAAACAACAATTAAATAAAACAATAAACAAATAATTTATTAAAACCCCAGTCTATTGGACATATTCTCTAAAACAACCCCTTGAGCTGTTGACATGACCAATTATGGACAGGTTGCGGACCAAGTCCAAGTTCTACAACAAATCAGTCTGGTCCTCTTTTTCAGAAATGGCACAGACATCTGAAATGTAACATAATCTGTCTAAAATGCTTGTACTTCAGAGATGTGAAAGTTAACAGGAGAGAAGCTATAGGATGGGTTTGTGCCCACGAATACCGAGGACAGAATCCAGGACAACCCAGAGGGTCCGCACCTTAGCACACGGCCAAGAAGGTAAGATTACCTTAACTTAATACTAATAGTGACATGCACTGTAGCCTTCTGTACTGCAGCCTTGGTCATACGGAGTGGATCTGTATGGTCTCATCTGCTGCTCTACGGGCAGTATGTCTTCCATGCATGAACTGAAAATATCTAATATCAAAACGTATTTATGAAACAGGGAGAAGAAAATCCACTGCTACAGTCTATCACAAATATATTTTCAAAAGAAAAGAGCTAATTGTTTGCTTGATGAAGTTCATATGGGTTAAACATACAGCTGGTCATAGCTTTGTTTGATTTTGACAAATTGTATTTGTCACTCTGATCTTGTTATCAAATTTGTAATGCATGTGGAAGATGATCTAATCCTATTTATGAAATACTAGATACTGAATGTACTGCTTGCAAAGGTTTACAATAGTAGTAGTTTTGTCTGTAGTGTCTTACAAGCAGTATGTACAACAGTTTACAGTAGATCTATAATTAAAATCAACACTGCTTGTCATTGGTTGATAGATAGATTCAGTCTATACATTTGAATTCTGTTTTGATGTAATATATGCCTACCATTACTCAGTGTTCTAAAACAGTTGGTTTTACAAATTATGTGATGAACGGCATTTTGATGGACAGATCTTCTGCTCTTGCAGGATGTCTGGTGCCAGGCTGTTACTGTTCGTACAGAGCCTGTCTCGTAGGAAACCCCTGGAGCCAGAGGGGGAGGTGTCCAACTTTAAACGATGTCTGACTACCCTTGACCTGGTGGCTCTGGGGGTTGGCAGCACACTGGGGGCTGGCGTGTATGTGCTGTCAGGAGAGGTGGCCAGGGCCGTAGCTGGGCCCAGTATAATTATATCTTTCCTTGTGGCAGCAATAGCTTCCATTTTCGCAGGGCTGTGCTATGCTGAATTTGGAGCGCGTGTGCCCAAGACTGGCTCTGCCTACCTGTACAGCTATGTGACAGTGGGGGAGATTTGGGCCTTCATCACTGGCTGGAACTTGCTGCTGTCATATGTCATAGGCGAGTGACATCTGATATGGAATATAGAATATTTGATGCAAAATATGTTTTATTGGAAGCTACTGTCAGAGCTCAAGCCCATAAGGATTGTATAAAGGATGACAAGAATCAATCAACAATAACAATTAGAGCTCACTGTTGCATTGACAATGTCTCATTGACATATTGTAATGATCCTTCACACATAGCCAACATCACCTCCTTTGGTTTCTTGATTTCTTCTCTGATCAGGAACATCAAGTGTAGCCAGGGCATGGAGTGGGACTTTTGATGACCTCATTGGAAATGCCATTGCCAACTCTTTAGGTCAACATGCAGCAATGGATATGCCAGGCCTCGCTACTTACCCAGACTTCTTTGCTGCTGCTCTCATCATGCTGTTGGCAGGCAAGTGCTATTAATAACAGAAAGGTTTCATGGTGCAAAATAACTGGTCAATGGTGACAGTAAATAACTATATATACAGTTGAAGTCGGAAGTTTACATACACCTTAGACAAATACATTTAAACTCAGTTTTTCACAATTCCTGACATTTAATCCTGGTAAAAATTCCCTGTTTTAGGTCAGTTGGGATCACCACTTTATTTTAAGAATGTGAAATGTCAGAATAATAGTAGAGAGAATTATTTATTTCAGCTTTTATTTCTTTCATCACATTCCCAGTTGGTCAGAAGTTTACGTACACTCAATTAGTATTTGGTAGCATTGCCTTAAAATGGTTTAACTTGGATCAAACGTTTCCGGTAGCCAACCACAAGCTTCCCACAATAAGTTGGGTGATTTTTGGCCCATTCCTCCTGACAGAGCTGGTGTAACTGAATCAGGTTTGTAGGCCTCCTTGCTCGCACACGCTTTTTCAGTTCTGCCAACAAATTTTATATGGGTTTGAGGTTAGGGCTTTGTGATGGCCACTCCAATACCTTGACTTTGTTGTCCTTAAGCCATTTTGCCACAACTTTGAAATTATGCTTGGGGTCATTGTCCATTTGGAAGACCCATTTGCAACCAAGCTTTAAATTTCTGACTGATGTCTTGAGATGTTGCTGCACTATATCCACATAATTTTCCTCCTCATGATGCCATCTATTTTGTGAAGTGCACCAGTCCCTTCTGCAGCAAAGCACCCCCACAACATGATGCAACATATGCTTCACGGGGGTGGCAGTTCCTCGGCTTGCAAGCCTCCCCCTTTTTCCTCCAAACATAACGATGGTCATTATGGCCAAACAGCTCTATTTTTGTTTCATCAGATCAGAGGACATTTCTCCAAAAAATACAATCTTTGTCTCCATGTGCAGTTGCAAACCGTAGTCTAGCTTTTTTATGGCGGTTTTGGAGCAGTGGCTTCTTCCTTGCAAAGCGGCCTATCAGGTTATGTCGATATAGGACTCGTTTTACTGTGGATATGGATACTTTTATACCTGTTTCCTCCAGCATCTTCACAAGGTACTATTGTTCTTACAGATGAACATGGTACTTTCAGACGTTTGGAAATTGCTCCCAAGTATGAACCAGACTTGCGGAGGTCTACAATTTTTTTTCTGAGGTCTTGGCTGATTTCTTTTGATTTTCCCATGATGTCAAGCAAAGAAGCACTGAGTTTGAAGGTAGGCCTTGAAATACATCCACAGGTACACGTCCAATATACTCAAATGATGTCAATTAGCCTATCAGAAGCTTCTAAAGCCATGATATCATTTTCTGGAATTTTCCAAGCTGTTTAAAGGCACAGTCAACTTAGTGTATGTAAACTTTTGACCCACTGGAATTGTGATACAGTGAATTATAAGTGAAATAATCTGTCTGTAAACAATTGTTGTAAAAATTACTTGTATCATGCAAAAAGTCCTAACCGACTTGCCAAAACTATAGTTTGTTAACAAGAAATTTGTGGAGTGGTTGAAAAACGAGTTTTAATGACTCCAACCTAAGTGTATGTAAACTTCCGACTTCAACTGTATATATACACTGAGTGTACAAAACATTAAACACACTTTGCTAATATTGAGTTGCACCTCCCACCCCAACTTTTGCCCTCAGAACAGCCTCAATTCGTCGGGCATGGACTCTACAAGGTGTCGAAAGCGTTCCACAGGGCTGCTGGCCCATGTTGACTCCAATGCTTCCCACAGTTGTGTCAAGTTGTCTGGGTGTCCTTTGGGTGGTGGACCCTTCTTGATACACACAGGAAACCGTTAAATGTGGGGGGGAAACAGCAGCTTTGCAGTTCTTGACACAAACCGGTGCGCCTAGCACCTACTACCATACCCGTTAAAAAGCACATAAATATTTTATCTTTCCCATTTACCCTCTGAATGGCACATGTACACAATCCATATTTAATTCGTCTCAAGGCTTAAAAATCCTTCTTTTAACCTGTCTCCTCCCCTTCATCTACACTGATTGATGTGGATTTAACAAGTGACATCAATTTGGGCTCCCGAGTGGCGCAGCGGTCTAAGGCTCTGCATCTCAGTGCTAGAGGCGTCACTACAGACACCCTGGTTCGTATCCAGGCTGTATCACAACCGGCCGTGATTTGGAGTACCACAGGGCAGCACACAATTGGCCCAGCATGGTCCGGATTTGGTTGGTGTAGGCCGTCATTGTAAATAAGAATTTGTTCTTAACTGACTTGCCTAGTTAAATAAAATAAAAAAATAAGGGATCTAAGCTTTCGCCTGGATTCAGCTGGTCAGTCTACTATGTAATGGAAAGAGCAGGTGTCCTTAATGTTTTGTACACTCAGTGTATATATATATATAGTATACTGTATAAGGAGCTTACTCTTGGTTCTAATAATTTATCACTTCCATAGGGATCCTTGCATTTGGCGTTAAAGAGTCTGCTATTGTGAATAAGGTTTTTACAGCAGTTAATACAGTGGTCTTGGTGTTTGTTATCATCGCTGGCTTCATCAAAGGTGACATTGACAACTGGTACATTAGTGAGGACACTATCCTGAACATAACAACAAATGAGTATGAACTTTATAATTTTTTTTACTTTTAATCCCAGCACTATTATGAAATACGACATAAGTGTTCTAATGAAGTACAGTAAATTGAAATTCAAATAACATGAAGTGTGTCATTCCCCTTCAGAAACTTCACATCGGCACTAAATGAAACCACAAATTACGGTGTTGGTGGCTTCTTCCCCTTTGGTGTTGAGGGAACATTGGCAGGAGCTGCAACCTGTTTTTACGCCTTTGTTGGATTTGACTGCATAGCCACAACAGGTAACTGTTGTATAATGTGCTGAAAACCTTGAGCATTTTAGAATGATCTGAAGTATAATCAATGTGCCTTAGTCTCATCTGTATGTATAACCTCTGTTTGTGTAATCTCCCAGGGGAGGAGGTGCAGAACCCTCAGAAGTCCATCCCTCTGGGCATTGTAGCATCCCTGCTGATCTGTTTCCTGGCTTACTTTGGTGTGTCGGCAGCACTGACCCTCATGATGCCCTACTGCATGCTCAGCGTCAATAGCCCATTACCTGTGGCCTTTACATACATCGGCTGGGGCCCTGCAAAGTATGCTGTGGCTGTAGGCTCCCTCTGTGCACTTTCAACAAGGTATGGTATTATGTATAATTACATAAGTTGTCCCCTGTAGTGTCATTTGTAAAGTTTAAGTGGTGGAATGTAAATGGTGTGTTGGTTTCTCAGTCTTCTAGGATCCATGTTTCCCATGCCCCGGGTCCTCTTTGCGATGGCCAGGGACGGGCTGCTCTTCAAGCCACTCAGTAACATGAGTTCTCAACAAAGTCCTGTGGTATCCACTCTATCTTCAGGTGTTGTGGCAGGTAACGCTGCTGAACAGCACAAAATCATCAAGCCTAGGTCATCTAACTATGTATTGACCTTTACAAAGTCAAATGCAGATGCTGTTCCTTGTTTGGGTTGGTATTCACAATGTACTATGTATCACGTTTTTGTTTTTGCAGCAATCATGGCTCTGTTATTTGACCTGAAGGCACTTGTGGACATGATGTCAATTGGAACACTCTTTGCCTACACTCTTGTAGCAATATGTATTCTTATATTGAGGTATGCTTGATTGATCTGAACAGAGACATTTTACACAATATGATTTAACACCAAAGCATGTATGCATTTTATCTGGTTACTGTGTATGCCTTTTTATTTAGGTACCAACCAGATCTTGGTGAGGAGTCCAGTGATAATACATCTGAATCATTTTCGATGATAGAGGCCCTAAACCCTCCTTCTCAGCCCAATGCTCAAACCTCTAAAAATGTATCCATGTTCACAGTCTTTATCAGTGAGCGATTTTCTTTATATCCTGTTTCCTTTTATATCCAGTGTCATACTGTCTTAGAGGTCTGACACATTTGTTTTGTCCCCCAGTCCTTTTAGAAATTACTCTGAGCGTTGCCCTAACCAAGGCTGTGGATTCCCTGATGAACCAGGAGTGGTGGAGCATTTTAATCGTCTCTGTGATCCTTTTGATGCTGGTCCTCACTGTTTTCATCATCTGGAGACAGCCTCAGAATACAACCAAAGCTGCTTTTATGGTAACATTGTGTCAAAGCTTAGCTCAGATTTGGTTTTCTCCACAATTTACACCCATTTTGTTTGTTATCTCTGCAGGTTCCTTTTATACCAGCACTTCCTATTGTGAGTACATTTGTCAATGTCTATCTGATGGTTCAGTTGGGAGGAGATACATGGATTCGCTATGCTGTTTGGATGGCAGTGGGTAAGGAACCTAGGACTATTGGGCACACACTGGTTGAATCAACGTTGTTTCCACATCGTTTCAATTAAATTAAGTTGAATCAACGTGGAATAGACGTTGAATTGACTTCTTCAACAACGCATACATTTAAAAATAAATTATGTCATGCTATTGTAGCAAAAATATTAGTGACGTTGTATTTTTTCACAGGGTTATTGATCTACTTTTGTTATGGAGTTCATCACAGTGTGCAAAAGCAAAGGCTGGAAAATGCACACAATCAGGTCAACATACAAAGTCTTAACACAAATATGGAGTAAAACTTTGTGACGGATGAGGATTCCTGTGGCCCTGATATCTGACCTGGAATTGAAATACAAGATTTCAAAAGAAGGGAAACATCAATACATTGTATTTGATATAATTATAATAATTGTTATTGATATTGCCATATAAAGCTGTTTTGATTTGAAAGGGGCATTCCATAAAATACCCTACTGCTAATCACTCACTTTAACTCTTGAAATATATACCCCTTGAATTTGAACAACAAGGTGAATAGTTTGCATAAAGCAACTCGGGTTATCATGTCAACAATTTAATCTTTGAAGGTGTTGCCCCGACACTTTGTTTAAATAGAAAATCATGTGGATTATGCGATATGTAAAACTACTTGTAATGATGAATTTTAAATAAACTTATACTTAAATCATGTCACAAGAGGCCAGTAATGTAACCAACATTAACAAATGTTTACCAATATACTTCATTGTAGCCTACAGTACACTGAAAATACCAGTGGTTTTTATGATGTGGCGAGTGGGTGGTATTGGAGTTAGTGCTGCTGCCTTCATCATACATATACCACTGTTGGCAAGGGTTCGAATCTATCTCACCATTTTCCTGACACTCCTCTATCATTCCTGTCACTCCAACTATCTGTCCATCAAAATACATTACGAATTTAAAGGGGGAAAGTGCCGTAGATTTTGCGGCATGATGTATCTGTTGTGTTTTATACATTATTATATGTAATACAAATAAAATGTTTACTTTCTGTTGGTCTTCATACTGTATTGAAAGGTCAGTTGGCTCATTTATTGCTACCCTTTAAACAATGAAAGTAATTCATAAATACCACAGTATAATCACAAAGAGAGCTGTTTCTCTATTGAGAGTGATTAGATGTCCACCTTGTGTATACTAGATTGTCAGTTCACACCTAGTCAGAAATACCTGGACCTTGTCACATTGGTGTCAGAAGTGGGATGGATGGCACATGAATTGTGTTTGCTGCAGAAAAACATGAAGTGGCTTAAATGTGTGGTCTGTCCCACAAGTCAGCCTGGTCTCATAGACTTGACGTAACATAGTAAATGTAAATCCATGACACTCAAAGTAGTATGATATGTTACCTTTGGTATGGTTACATAAGACAGAAGGATAATTAAGGCAAAAAACGAAAGTAGGGTGGACGTGAACGTCTAGCAACCCAAAGGTTGTGTGTTTGAATCGCATCACGGACAATTTTAGCTAATTAGCAACTTTGCAACTACTTACTACTTGGACAGAAATGTAAACGCAACATGTAAAGTGAGGGTCCCATGTTTCATGAGCTGCAATAAAAGATCCCAAAAACATTCCATACGCACAAAAAGCTTATTTCTCTCAAATTTTGAGCACAAATTTCTTTACATCCCTGTCAGTGAGCATTTCTCCTTTGCCAAGATAATCCATCCACCTGACATGTGTGGCATATCAAGAAGCTGATTAAACAGCATGATCATTACACAGGTGCACCTTGTGCTGAGATCAATAAATGGCCACTCTAAAATGTGCAGCTTTGTCACAATGCCACAGATGTCTCAAGTTTTGAGGGAGTGTGCAATTGGCATGCTGACTGCAGGAATGTCCACCAAAGCTGTTGCCAGAGAATTGGATGTTAATTTATCTACCATAAGCCACCTCCAACGTTGTTTTAGAGAATTTGGCAGTACAACAAACCGGCCTCACATCCTCAGACCACATGTATGGTGTCGTGTGGGTAAGAGGTTTTCTGATATCAACGTTGTGAACAGAGTGCCCCATGGTGGCGGTGAGGTTATTGTATTGGTAGGCATAAACTAAGGAGAACAAACCAATTAAATTTTATTGATGGCAATTTGAATGCACAGAGATAGAAATACCTGGACGTTGTCTCATTGATGTCAGATTTTTTTTAATATATATCTGTGACCAATAAATGCATATCTCTATTCCTTGTCATGTGAAATCCATAGATTAGGGCCTAATTGATTTATTTCAATTGACTGATTTCCTTATATGAACTATAACTTAGTAAATTCTTTGAAATTGTTGCATGTTGCGTTTACATTTTTTTTTCTGAATATTTACCATATTACATAACCCTTTAACCTAACTCCTAACTTTAACCCTAATCTTAAACACTAACCCCTAGCCTAGTTAATGTTAGCCACCTAGCTAACATTTGCGTTAGCCACCTAGCTCACGTTATCCACAACAAATTGGAATTCATAACATACACTACCGTTCAAAAGTTTGGGGTCACTTAAAAATGTCCTTGTTTTCCATGAAAATATACATGAAATTAGTTGCAAAATGAATAGGAAATATAGTCAAGATGTTGACAAGGTTATAAATAATGATTTTTAATTGAAATCATAATTGTGTCCTTCAAACTTTGCTTTTGTCAAAGAATCCTCTATTTGCAGCAATTACAGCCTTAAAGACCTTTGGCATTCTAGTTGTCAATTTGTTGAGGTAATCTGAAGAGATTTCACCCCATGCTTCCTGAAGCACCTCCCACAAGTTGGATTGGCTTGATGGTCTCTTACGGTCAAGCTGCTCCCACAACAGCTCAATAGGGTTGAGATCTGGTGACTGTGCTGGCCACTCCATTATAGACAGAATACCAGCTGACTGCTTCTTCCCTAAATAGTTCTTGCATAGTTTGGAGCTGTGCTTTGGGTCATTGTCCTGTTGTAGGAGGAAATTGGCTCCAATTAAGCGCTGTCCACAGGGTATGGCATGGCGTTGCAAAATGGAGTGATAGCCTTCCTTCTTCAAGATCCCTTTTACACTGTACAAATCTCCCACTTTACCACCACCAAAGCACCCCCAGACCATCACATTGCCTCCACCATGCTTGTCAGATGGCATCAAGCACTCCTCCAGCATCTTTTCATTTTTTCTGCATTTCATGAATGTTCTTCTTTGTGATCCGAACACCTCAAACTTAGAATTGTCTGTTCATAACTTTTTTCCAATCTTCCTCTGTCCAGTGTCTGTGTTATTTTGCCCATCTTAATCTTTTCTTTTTATTGGCCAGTTTGAGATATGGCTTTTTCTTTGCAACTCTGCCTAGAAGGCCAGCATCCCGGAGTCGCCTCTTCACTGTTGACGTTGAGACTGGTGTTTTGCGGGTACTTTTTAATGAACCTGACAGTTGAGGACTTGTGTGGCATCTGTTTCTCAAACTAGACACTAATGTACTTGTCCACTTGCTCAGTTGTGCACCAGGGCATCCCACTCCTCTTTCTATTCTGGTTAGAGCCAGTTTGATCTGTTCTGTGAAGGGAGTAGTACACAGCGTTGTACGAGATCTTCAGTTTATTGGAAATTTCTCGCATGGAATAGCCTTCATTTCTCAGAACAAGAATAGACTGATGAGTTTCAGAAGAAAGGTCTTTGTTTCTGGCCATTTTGAACCAGTAATCGAACCCACAAATGCTGATGCTCCAGATACTCAACTAGTCTAAAGAAGGCCAGTTGTATTGCTTCTTTAATCAGAACAGTTTTCAGCTGTGCTAACATAATTGCAAAAGGGTTTTCTAATGATCAACTAGCCTTTTAAAATGATAAACTTGGATTAGCTAACACACCGTGCCATTGGAACACAGGAGTGATGGTTGCTGATAATGGGCCTCTGTACGCCTATGTAAATATTCCATAAAAGAAATCAGCCGTTTCCAGCTACAATAGTCTTTTACAACATTAACACTGTCTACACTGTATTTCTGATCAATTTGATGTTATTTTAATGGACCAAAAAATAGCTTTTCTTTCAAAAACAAGGACATTTCTAAGTGACTCCAAAATGTTTAACGGTAGTGTATATGTTTTACAAATTTGTAACATATAACATATATGGCAATTCATAGCACATCATACTGATTGTAATTCGTAACATATTGTAATGAAACAGGCAGGGAGCAGGTCTCGAACCCTCGAACTTCTAGCATGAAGTCCAGTGCGTTATCGACTGTGCTGCAAAAGCATGCTCGTGCGACAGAGTCGATATCCGCGTTTATAAACCCAGGGTCGTTACACTATCATACGAAATGGATGATGGACATCCACAATTTAATGCATATTGTAGCATACGAAACGTTACATATCATGCTTATTGAAGTATTACAGACTTCCGTTTACTATGTTATGTCTACCCCTGAGTTCAGATTGCGCAAGTGTGTGGGCATCCTGAATGAAGGTAATAACAATATTTGTCTGTGTTTCTGAATAGTGAGTCTGACTTGTGACGAAATATTCCACTCTGCCTTCCAAACGACAGAGCGGAAGTTCTCCGTTGACATACATCCTAAACTGACCAATGAAAACGTTTGCTTACCGTCCTGCACACTTTGTGGTGCAGGAAAAAACGATTAGCCAGACTGTAACGTTATAGGACTTAAACTGTGCTGTAGCCACTAGCTAGAACATTTTACGAACTAGCTGAAAGAGGACTTCTTTAAAGGTATGTTTTACAGCAATCACAATTTGAATTCAATGTAGTAGTTGATCTTCATGCTCAAACATTCAGACCAAAAAATCTGATATTGCTTAATTTGCTAGAAAGCTTTGGTAAACTACTTCTTGAATGCTAGCGGGCCGCATTCCCAAGTGATGCGTGCAGCTTGGTAACACCAGCGCGAGCTAGTAACTAACAATACAGTAACATAGCGCTTGGTTGATATCTAATATTTTTATCAGGGGGATAAGACGATATTGAGCTTCGTTTTGCAGAGTTAAAGATGCGTAGCTAACGTTAACAACAAAGCTCTTGTGTTTAAGGCCTCTCCACCATTGAATGTATTTATCTAGCTTGCAACAATATTCTGGGAAACGTATGTTTTTCAGCAAGGGACATCAAATTGCTCATAGCAAATGAAGACTATCAAGCTAACCATGGAATGAATTGAAGATGGTAGGCATTCAGTCAGTGCTAAGGAGTCTCAATCTGGGCCTATACCTTTTACCCAACCAGCAACTAGCCGAGCTTTTTCTTAAATCCACGATGTACGTGAAATCAATGGAGATGAACGGAGACTACTTTGCGGACTGAACTTCCGACTACATAGAGTCGCTGTCAGCCGATAATTGTAAAACTGTAACACTTAAACCTTTGCAGTGTGCCTAGTTACGTTTGATACCGGTGCTCCGGCGGCTAGGCATGCGTCGAAATCGCGAAGTAGTGTGCCTAGTTACGTTTGATTCCGGCGGCTAGGCATGCGTCGAAATCGCGAAGTAGTGTGCCTTTAAACAAAACACGTTCTACATTTTTTGGGGGGGGTGGACTTTTTATTTTATTTTTATTAACAACAAATCAAAACAGAAAGTAAATAAGGGAACACAAGTATATATCGATTATATATAATGGACAATCGAGCTAGGGGGTACAATATCACATTACAATTACACAAGGACCTTAATTAAGGGACATACATACACTTACAATTCTAACAGCTTTTTTTGTTAGTAGAGTATTTAACTGTCTTAAAATACATTTCAATTTCTTTTTGTAGGGTAAGAAAATGTGTTTTTTTGTTAGTAAATTTACATTTGTGTATATGAAATTTGGCCAAAAGAATAATGAAATTACATAAAAATGTTTCATCTTATTTTTATCGTATGTAAAGAGTCCAAGCAGTACATCTCTCCACAATACTGTAAAATCTTCATAAATGTGTTCAATTATAAATCTACTGATGTCTTGGCACAGTTTTCTTACATGAATACAATGCCAAAAAAGATGCAACACTGTTTCTGGGTGGTCATTACAAAAGGAGCAATTTGAGTTGATGTTTTCCTTAAACTTCTTCATAGTGGTTGGCAGGATAATATTTATGAATAATTTTAAAGGAAACTTCCTTAATTTTGTTAACAAGTAGGTATGTGTGTGGCAACATCCAAACTTTTTTCCAACAGATATTATCAATAAATCCATTCCAATAAGGCATGACATAAGGTATAGATAGATATAACATCCTGCTGAAACAAGGTTTGTATCGCTCTGTTGTTGAATGGACCAAAAGAGAAACAAATCTTTCCTACTGATGAGTCAATAGAAGGTAGGCTCTGAGGGTCAGGTCTTGACACGTTCCTGAATAACAGAGCAACACCTGAGGGAATGGCGTCTAAAACAATTGCAAAATCTTTAGGTGTTACAGGGACCTTGTAAAGTGATAAGAATTCCTTATAACTGAGTAAAAGACCCTCTGCATTTACCAGTTGGCTCACCAATAGGATATTATTTCGGAACCAATATTCTAAAAACAAAGAAGGCGAAGTAGTGTGCCTATGCGTGTATCACTTTATCAGAAGAACGTCATCAATGGCGTCCGAAACTTCGTTTGATCACGTGCTTTTTCAAACCATGAGTTGAGAGATCCAACTGATTTCTACCTGGTTCCGGTGCTTTTTTCGATTCCAAGCTGTTTTCAAACATCGACCTCTACTGGACACCGTACTTAGAAATATAGTTAGGATTGTAAACATAAACTTTTACCTGACAGGTAGTTTAGCAGGTAGAGGAAGGGCTATGGAACATTCAGGGACGTGAGTGTATGAGTTTGAATCTTGTTGGCACACTATTTTGAAAATGTTTCTTTCTGCCCTGTTCAAATAATTGGTTTTATTTATTATAGTATAAGCGTCTGTCTTAAGCGTCATAAATAATGCCGTAGATTTAGTTTTTCAAAAATAGTCAACTTGAAGGCAAAAAAGGGAAGCATGATGTAAGATGCAAACCTGGTATTCCAACTGATAACAGGCTACTAAAGCCAAACACTTACTGCTGCGTGTTAGAATGAAACAATGGAGAAAAAAATACCTCTTTCTGGTAATCACACGCTGCTATTGCTGACCAGCAGATGTCACTAATGTGTATTGTGAACAAATAATGAAGCTCTGTTTTTCTGCACAAAGCTCAGTTTCTCTGTTACCAATTTGGTGAAGGCGCTAAAGCCTTCAGAAAGCCTCAGTTTCCCATCACTACTGAAATCCCAGGTGACTCAACTCCACGATTTAGGATGATGGAGTTAAGCGGCAACTAGTGTGGACGGACTGGAGCTATGAAGTTTTTATAAAAAACTACTACGGCCGAGATGATACCAGTATCGCAATATTTTTTCCATGGCAAAAATGATAACATGAAGCAGGCAGACCAAACTCTTTGGACCTTAAAAAACCTGCTGTATGTAAACTATGGTGTGCTATAGTTTGTAAAATAAATACATGTGACTGGATGACAGCATGTTTGTTTGCAACATTATGGCTGTTTTCCTAAAGAAACAGCGTATTTCAGCACCCAGGACAATGTCCTGTCTAAATGGGGGCTATTCATTCGGCGCTGAAAATTGCGGTTGTTAGGGCCGGGATGATACAAATATTGATATATAGTGGCAAGGAAACAAAACACAAAGCGGATTTAACTTCACCGCTCAACTTCATCTTAAATTGTGTAGTTTAGTCTGCTACTGAAATCCATACTTTTTAAATAAAACTTTAGTCAAATACAACCTGTTTCTTTGTATCGGCTGACAGTGACTTGATGTAGTCGGAAGTGCACTCCGCCCACATTCGTCACAGTTACACTCATTACTTTAGCCATCTGTTGAAATTGCTGAATCGAAACTATTCTCCCATTTCAGAATACACTTCTTTGTGCCCTGGAAATTTGAGGATGGAGGGCAGTGAGGGTCAAAGTTCTGCACGCAAAGGATCTGGTGATGGAGCGTTGAGCGCTATGAATTTATATGCCACTCTGGGGCTCTCTCCAGAAGACGTGGATGCTCTGGCCAAGATTCCAGAGAACGAGATCAGTGTGGAGACACTGCCTTATCTGATAATGCAACTGAAGGCCAGTCGAGCCAAGCAAGAGGAGCAGGGAGAGCCCTCCCCAAAGAGAGACGGACAGGAAGAGGATACAGATGTTAAAGACCGCGGCAGACGGGACAGTCCCCCTGCATTCCGTCGCCAGTCAAGCAGCCATAGTGACACTGACTATAAGAAAGTGGAGGTGCGACCAGAGCAGGCCGAGGCAAGAAAAGATTCCCACCACACTAGGCCCTCAACGGAAAAAACATCAGACAGCCAACCTTCTTCCTATCAATTGGAAGATTTTCAAGGAGTTGTGCCCAATATTTACCCACACACATGCTCGCTATGCTTCTGTATGTTGAATTCTACTAAGGTAAGCTTTGTTATATTTCAATACTCTTGCTGTTGCAGTGTGTCTACAAGTGTATGCTTTTAATCAGAACACTCAACCTTTCATAATGACATTCATTTTTGTTTAATATGAGTTTGCTTTTTTCACAGCAATGGAAGGATCATCTCAATGGATTACGCCATGCAGAGGGCTGTCGAGAACTCTTGCGTCTGTAAGTGTTTCAATGCAAAGTAAAACATTTAGAAAATAAACCGAGGCAGATCACAAAATCAATCAGCAGAGGTATTTCCTATTACCTGGTTTTATTCTAATTAGAATTGTTTTTGTCTTTTTTTTTTTTACTTTTTTTTTTTTTTTTACAGATATCCAGATTGGGAAAAACAAGATGTCCAAGGGAAGAAAATGTGAGGGCCATGAAATAAAGCTTCATGGTGAAAACAAGCATGTCATGATGTAAAACAATTAGCCATCCTGTTCTTTCTTAGCACTGTTTATGTTATCTTCCAGACCAATTTCCATCCCAAGTAGAGATGCTAATTCACCGCCCAGAAGAGCGCCACGTCCTGCTATGCCTTACAAGAGACAACATAGCTCAGACCGCGTAGGAGGTGATAACCTCATGTCCTATCCTAATGTCAAGTTTGATCCAGACCAAATAAGGCCCAATGGCAAACCACTTGAAAATGTAAACTTTTTTTCATGTTTTCATCTTTAGGTGAAGTCTGGTCTGCACCAGAAAGACACCATTTGAAGCCCAAGGTAATGCCCCTTCTGTGTCATTGTGTTGTCTAATAAATAGAGCATTTTTCCCATTCACTTCTTATAATGTAGTTTATTTGCTTAAATCTACATGCTAAATAAATAAAGGTTAAATAAAAATAAAATGCATGCTTGAATGTGTGATCTTATCTTTTGCACCAGGCTGGCACAAAGGTGGTGGTCGCTAAATATCCCCGTGGGTCTGTTGCTGTTGAAGACTTGGTGACTTTGGCTAAGCCATTCGGCACAGTTGTAAAACATCTGGTGTTCCCCTGCAAGGTAAGTTACACAAATTGATAAGAACCTCAAGTTTAAACACTCAACTCTTAACGTTCTCTCTTTTTTTAAAACATTTTATGTTGTGTAGTTTGTCTATTGGCGGATTCATTGTTGTTTTTTTGTTCCAGGGCTTTGTGGAGTTGGGTTCGCACAAAGAGGCAGTCAATATGGTGGATCACTACAGTGAAAGCAAAGCTATTGTGAAGGGAAATGGTTTGACTCTGTACCTGTCACCTGTAGTGTGCAGTATTTATGTAAGTGCACCTGCCTCTTAAAATTTTGAGATTCTGTTTTCTTAATCACAGATATCCCAGCATGAGCTTGTTTTTTCCTATAGACGCCAAGGTCGGATGAACCACCAGGAAAACGCCCCAACAAACAAGTTAGCAATACAGTAGTTTGTTTTTCCCGCGTATCTCCTGGGAAAGAAAGAGAATCTGAGATTCTCGATCTTGCCAAGATGTTTGGGGATGTGAGACATTCGTCATTTTTAAGTGATCAGGTAAGGTTTGAGCAATATGGAATTGAATCAATTCCATATTGCTTGTGATCAATCAAATTTTCTCTTTCAAATAGAAAAACATTATTAAAACAATGGAACAATGCAGTGTATCTATTTTAAATTCCGAATAGCATGGAATTGTATGACTGGAGTAGATTAATCAACACACACCGCCATTATTAATCACCACCTCTAGCTTTCTCTTACACATTCTTCCTTATCCATCTGCAGGCCCTGATTGAGATGGTAGATTGGAAGGATGCTGACATTATGGTGAAGTACTACCACTCCAACCCCCTCAAGATCAATGGAAAGAGTGTCAAAGTCAGCTTGTCATCGTCACTGAAGCGTCTGAGGTAAGTAAGAGTCCACCTGGGGCAATGGCGGCCAGACCAATTTTCCTGTGGGCCTCGTCGGGAAGTTTGTGTCAGGGAAGTTTACCTCAATGGTTTTTGCCTTGTAGAGAAAGTCCTGACTCCACCACATCCAGAAGAGCAGATTCCAGTAAAAGCCAAAGCAGCAGACAGAAGAGCGAGGAGACCAGCAAGAACTCAAACTCCACAAACAAAGAGGGACCCAGTACAGGCAAACAACCTGCTGAGAAAGTGGTGGAACAAGGAAAAGGTCAACAAAGCTCCTCAGAGGAGGTTAAGGAAGAGGTAAAGCAGGACATCAAGGACGAGGAGATCAAGGAAAAGATCGAGGAGGTGGTCAAGAATGAGAGAAAGGGGGAGGACATTAATTTGGAAAACAAAGATCCAGACAAAGAGAGTGTCCAGGTTGAAGATGACCAAAGCTCGTTAGATAAGTTTGGAGCTGGTGTTGATCCTAACGACTCTGCTCCTTCCAAAAGTGCCTCTCTGGTGGCTGACTCTAAAGATAAGGGGGAACCTGAAAGCACAGAATTGTTGGCAGACAATACCTTGGAGGATTCTGACCTAAAGGCTGCCGATGATCCAGCTCTGTGTGATGCTGACGTCTCAATGGAGGACATGATGGAACAGGAGAGCTTTCACGAACATGGTGTAAGGAATTATTGTCATTCATATGTGTGACCTGAACCAACAAAGGCATTGTTCGCAGAATTGAACATACGTTTTTGTCGAGTAAACAAGATGTTGGTTCCCAGCAATGGGTTCTTAAAGCAGCTTGGTTGAAGTTCTGTGTGCATTCCAGTGAATGTAGTTTGGTTGAGATCCTCCATTGATCAGTTGAAACAGATGTGGGCATCTTATGCGTAGAACCACTGAAATGGTACCAGTGGCAAATCAAATCGATCTGACACTTGTGATTGAAGCTCAGATTGAACCTCGTCAACGCAGACAAACAGTCGAGATGTTTTCTGTGACTCATGTCGGCAATGCCCGGTTTCAGTCATGGATTGTTGGAATACTGAGTTTGCTTGGTAGCATAACATGCAATGTATCTAGGCTTAATGACATGGCTTATCTCTATGTAGGCTTAATGACATGGCTTATATCTATCTAGGCTTAATGACATGGCTTATCTCTATCTAGGCTTAATGACATGGCTTATCTCTATGTAGGCTTAATGACATGGCTTATCTCTATGTAGGCTTAATGACATGGCTTATCTCTATGTAGGCTTAATGACATGGCTTATCTATCTCTATGTAGGCTTAATGACATGGCTTATCTCTATGTAGGCTTAATGACATGCTCATGGTTTATTTATTCCATCAGTTAAATGATGGAGATCAGCTCTGAAGGGTTTCTCTTTACCTTCCATTGTTGAATATCAAAGGTGATCGAATCATCTCTGTACAAGTTCTAGAAAACATAGCCTGTCAGTAGTAATCCAAAACAGGTGCTTACCTATGAAAGCTCCCATAGTAGGACTGAGTTCAAGTGACACAGCGTTGAAGCACAGCCAGTCAGCCAGACATTTTAAATGTATGGATGAGTAGCTGTTCAGCCTTAACTGGTTTGATCAACATGTTGATCTGACCAACAGGTTTTAATATGATTGAAGCTGTCTATCGTTTTGTTATAGTGCAGCCACAGGATTCACGTCCTAGCTTTAAGAGACATGGATCTTCATCATAGTTCAAGATCATTGAATACAGTTTTGCATACTTATATCTTCAGTGTTTGAGCAGCTTTTGACAGTTTCCCATAACAACCTCACAAATATTTGTCATGAGATTCGATGTGGTTCTGTTGCAGCACTTTGGAACTTGAAACACTCTTAATTATTTAACTTATTGATGTTCTGTACTTATTCCAACAGGACGATATGGATGACATGGATTTCCCTGATAACATGGATGATTTTGTTACATTGGATGAACTCGACAACGATATTGGAGAGGATGCGTCAATGGGTAAGCAATGAATGAGGAAAAACATTCTTACTTGGCAGCAAAGGACATAATTATTACTGTTCTGCCCGTGTGGATAACAAATTAAAGACAATCTGCAGATCATAATTTATACAAATTACGTTTCTTTTTATTTGCAGAGTCAAAGGATTCTTCATGGGTTGGTATTTTACATGGTTCACTAGACTACATGTTTCATTTAGAAACGTGTAGTTGGAATGTGTCAAAAGTGTTGTTTTATCCAACATTATTGCTAGTATGTTGCTCAGTAAAACTGTTTTCTACAGGATGGAAAAGTTGTCCATATTAGCCCAATCAGAAAGGGCTATAGAGACGTAGAGGTGGCCATCTTGAAACTGGCAGAGCGAGCAAACGTGAAAGTTGTAAACCGTACCATATCCTTCTTCAGACAGGAGGTAGGTTCATAATTATGTTGCTTGCCCATATGTTATTTGGGGATCAGTTATCTAGTTTGTTTATGGGATGGAATTAATGTTATCATAGTTTGTATGCCGTTGTGCTTTTTATATATTTGCAGGGATGGTTAGAGCTTGATACTACAGATGAAGCGCATAAGTTGGTGAAATTCTACAAAGGCAAAGGACAGTTGTTGGGGAAACCTGTCGATATTAGAATGTGCTATTCACAGAAAAAGTTGGAGGTTGGTTTGGTGTAGTACCTATGCGTTTGCACGTTATGCATTTGATGAATGAATTGAAATAAGCTAAGCTACACACCTAGCATATAGTCAATATTTGTAACACAAAGATTAGTATTATGTGTAATGTGACTTTGTTTCTGTCATTGTAGAGTCCCAGTGGGAGATCCATCTACATTTGTTTGCTTCCACGGCAGAAGTACTCGGACGTCTCTCTGTTACGGCTTGCCCAACCTTTTGGGAAAATCACTGGCTACCATTTGAACTGGGTTCATAGAAAGGTAAGGTTTCACCAGCCCATTTTTTAGCCCATTTTTTTAGGGAGGACTTAATGTGTTTTTCTATTGGTAAAGGAATCACTTTTTTCTTCCTTCACCTCTCCAGTGTTATATCCAGTTTGAGAGTGTGGAAGCCGCTCAGAAAATGGTGAAGAAGTGCTTCCAACGTCCTCCCAGATTTTACGGCACCCTGATAAGGGTCAGTTTGTGCAAAAAGGGAGACTCACTGATATCCTGGTAAGTAATTTTCAATAACCCCTAAGAATATACAGTGGAAGTGTGCAGCAGAGTAGATGATGGAAATTAGTTAGTTGAATTTGAAGAATGCTGATATCCTATCCAGCCAACGTCCACTGCTAGTTCAGTTGATTGATATCAATTGGAAGAATGAAGTAATCTCAGATACAATAATATTGTGTTATATGCTTAAACTGGACTGTGAGTTCTAGTACTGGGTTGACATTGTATTCTGTTCTCTGGATACAGGAAGCCTCCAGTCAAGTATGAGCTGTGGTTGGCCAGTCAGAACAACAGAAGAACAAGAGATCGCCATGGAGATGAGACTAATGGCCAGTCAGCCAAAAGCCACTCTCCAGTGGTGAAAGAGAAGGTTATTTGCTATTATTTTGTTTCCCCAATTTAAATGAGGTGAGAGATTACCTTGTTTAGTGAAATGCTTGCTGAAATATTTAGGTATTTAGGCATTTCTGTGAACATTACTTTTATAGTTGCCCAGTTAGTCAAGATGTAATCACTTAATACGCTTCACAGAGAATAGTGAAATTAGTTATTGGTGTTGGTCTCGCAATCTCAGGCTGAATAGAATGAATATGTGATAGACATGATTGTGGTTGTATGGCCAGGATGTCCAGCGACCTGTGTCTGATAGTGAGGGGGTCTGTGTGGACCCTGAGGGTGAGGAGACCAGTGGTGTGGAAGCTGTCCCAGAGGGAGAGAAGAAGAAGAAGCAACAGGAGCCTCTGGGTCCTTATCAACCTGACAACCCTGTTGGTAAGAGACTAGAGATACTGACTTCTGTTTCAGTTTGGCTGTCTTTTTTTATGATCAGGGGTGATGGGGATATCAGTAAAGTTTTTTTCTGTCCTTTTATTTGCAGGATTAGACTATCTGGTGCCAAGGACCGGATTCTTCTGCAAGCTGTGCAACATCTTCTACACTAATGAGAAAACAGCCAACTCAGTCCACTGTAGCAGTGAGGAACATTACCTAAACCTGAAGGTAATTTTCAACTGTAACAAGTCACTTCTTACTTTGTGGTGTATTGGTAAGGAAATGTAGTTGACCTTGGAGCCCACAATACATTCTTAACATTCTTCAGGTTTCACTGTCAAATGTTAATTCTTAACAATAAATATCTTGAATAATCATCACCTTCATAGGGAAACCTTGTTGATTTTTACCTATGCTTGTGGAATCTTGACCAAATGGAAAGATATGAGACTTTTTAGGGGATCTGTTTTAGCTGGTGTTCTTGGTATTGAGTTAATACCCCCATTTGAATATCCCACTGATTTTCTTTTCAGAGAAAGATGGATGAAGATAAACAGCCCGTAGCTGATTGAGAGGGTTGCTGTCCACCTGTAGTCTTCCCAGAGGAAGATTGGCCGTTTTTAGTATAAACGTTTCTGTCCAGTTTTAACATTCCAGTATTTTCTGTTACTGTTGACAGCATTGTTATCCATTTGAAATTAATTAATGCAGCCTATTACAAAATGTAGTCCCATTATGTGGTTAATAATAGTACCTGGATATAGTTTCCTCTTATTGAATAAACAAAAATGTTTGCTTGATGTATTCTTTGACTTCTGGAATTAAATTTGTAACTTCTGTTATGGCTAACATTTACTCTGAACCTTATTTGACAGGTCTATTGTTAATGTTTTTCAATGGTTAACTGTCATCAATGACCAGGACATGTGCACAGGATTGGCTGGAACTACAGAATTTGCCATAACCCAGACAAAGAACCATCTGGTGCTTGACTGTGACAGTAGAGCTGGCTAAGATTCACCTACCCTGTCGCAAGGAGCAGCAATTCGCTTGAGGAAAGGACAAATGGGGGAGATTGTTCAGTCCAAACTATCATGAAGGATTTAATCCATACAGGCCTAGATGATTTTGAAACCAATTGGGGGGAAATTCTGTAAATATATTCCATAACATGATACATTTCACACAGTACTCGTACATCTGTGTACATTAAGTAATATAAATTAAACCAGAAAAAACACTGAATATTAGCATGCAACAACGTTATGTGAAAGAAAATTGCTGTATAGCGTTCACATTCCACACTGTAGTAAAAAATAAGACTAGTCGTGCTGTAAATTACCTGAATAAAGAATACTGTAATGTAATACTATTGTGACTATCATTACAATGACTTTTCTAAATAACCAAAAATGTCTTGGACAATGGCACAGTTCCATGCTGTCGTGTCACAACTGTGTTGACAGAAACCTTGGAACACCAGTCTGATGCACAGACAACATATATCCGCACTGATCGAAATGACATACCTGACCGTGAGTGAAGGCTGTTTACACAGGCAGCCCAATTCTTATCTTTTTCCCCCCCCACTAATTGGTCTTTTGACCAATTGGATCATCTCTGGAAAAAGATCTGTGATTGGTCAAAATACCAATTAGTGGAAAAAATATCAGTTGGGCTACCTGTGTAAATGCAGCTGTAGAGCCACTGCGCATAAAAGGTTTTTTTGAAGGATGTCTGTAATGCTTCATTAGAGCGCTCAGATTTTCAGTATGAAGTGACATCTAGGGCCCCTATAGAGAGATCATCAGGGAAACTTCACGCTGCCCCTGAGCTAATGAGAGAGCAACTTTGGATCCGTATAGGGGAGCAAAGTGACATTTTTACATTATCTGGCGTGGCATGCCGTACCCTGTCATGCCAGACTGAGACGCCCCTGAGTTGCCGCCCATCTGCATGCCAATCAGACTACGGCCTTGACGCAGCTGCTCTTCAGAAAACTCCCGCCGGTTTCCCTGAGCTTTCCTGAAAGCACAGGAGAGACACAACTGGTCAGTTACCTGCAGTGATAGATGTTTGTACAAGAGAGATTCAAATTTATGTCAGATAGGAAGGCCTACACCTAGAGTAATAACATGGATGCATGAACAAACATCAGAGGTAGTGGGGGTTAGGTAATGCGACTCATTGTAAATAGTTAATTTTAGAGTGGTATGTACTAAAGAAATTGACAAATCATTTTTGCTGTTTTGTAGAACTCATTACAGATGATTAGTTTCTTACTTATGAAACCAATCAGGTTCACCACGATATTGACCATCATCCTTTGTGAGTGCCATACTGCCTAGAGCCGACAAGGTCCTTTGCACGGCAGCCATATCCTTCCCTGTAGTCACACAAAATACCAGACAGATATTTCAATATCATATTTGGCTTTAGTTGGTCCTCATTGGTTATAATGCAAATTTGTTTTTGTAGAAGAAAATGTATGATTTGACAAAGTAATCCATTCCAGAAAGTTATATTATATTGAACCGATATATTTACATACCTGAAGTTATCTAACATAACAACTAACAGTTTGCTGCATGTGAGTTTATGCTGGAGTGGAATCACCACTGTATTAGGAGAGCTGTACCTTCCCACAGGTCCACAGTCTGGAAAAGGTCCCCAGTGATCAGCCCATAAGCTTCAGCTGCATGCAGGAACTGGGAGATCTTTTCCATCTGCTTGAAGACCATTTTTGTCTCTGGGATCTTCTTTATGGGCTCTTGACCAGGGGGATATAGGCTGTTAATGAGCCTACAAAGAATCTGTAACGAGATATGAAATGTTGTAATGACAGGATACAACTGGCCTACACCCACCCAGCCTCATCAGGGGTGGCAGTGGTTGGTTGCTTGGAGGAGAAACCCCATAATACCTAAGGCTATCAAATATGGCACATTATGACCATTGTGGATTAGAATCTGAGATTATCTGTATATGTGTGTTTTAAAGTGTTGCTCCATAATTTGTGTATAATTTCAGCCAGTAGTTTTGAAAGTGGTGCTCACGAGTCAAAATGGGTCTCTGTTTTTTCTGCACTACTCATCCATTTCATATGATATGTTACACCCCCCCCCCCCCCCCGCAAAAAAAAGTTTTTTTGTTGCAGTTTGTATGACATGTTAAGAATCCAATTTGTACAATATGTAACAAATTTGTTGTGCAAAAGATCCCAGACTGCATCTTTAAGAGTTAGGTTTAGAATACAGTAAAGGCATGAGGTTATGTTTACATTTTAGTCCTTTAGCAGACACTTTTATCCATAGTGACTTGCAGGAGCAATTAGCGCTATGTGCCTTCCTCTCTAGGCTACCTGCTGCCCTACGTCAATCAGACTTTGGCTCAGAGACTCACTGTTCCATCTTTGAGCCAGCTCTGGAAGTTCAGTCTCCCAGGCTCTGGTCGCTCTATGTTCCCCCCAACCTGCAAGATGATCCAGTCCACCAGTCTGGCCTCCAGGTCCAGAATATACTTCTGGTCTATCTTCTCCTGAACCTCCCTACTCAGTCCGTAGCTGGGTCCTCTGTTAGCCATGGCTGCCAGAGTTAGAGACCTTCCAACAGGGACTGCAAGGAAAGGGTTCAATTTAATCAATTATTATGGGCCAATACATAACAATTGAACTGCCATCTAGTTTGAGGATGTGTCAGATGTGTAGGCCTATGCTGCTGGAACCATACACTATGGCTGTGTTTACACACACAGACAACCCAATTCTGATGTTTTTTCCCACTAATTGGTCTGTTGACCAATCAGATCAGCTCCTTTGCCAACAATCGGGTAAAATATCAGAATTGGGCTGCCTGTGTAAATTTCACTGCTACCTGTGTAGTCTTTGTATTTATAAATAATGTACTCTATGCAGCTCACACAGAATCCCGCCCTGCGCTTTCATTTCTGATGTCATATGTAGGCTATATATAGCTAGATGCGGGCATGCGTAAGCCTCTGACTTCAAGGAGATGCAGATAACGTAGTTGTAAAGTTCAGCAATTTTCTTCATATTCGGACACCTCTAGTTTCATATTGAGAAATGTATAATTTAACCGTGTGAGTGATACTTCTCTCGAAAACAAATTCGAGGAAAATATGATAGAAATGTAATATACGTAGTGGTCCCGTGATGCGCGCCACTGGAGAGCATATCCAAGGCAGGATTTATGAAACGCCATAATGCACTTGCATAGATAGGCAAAAGGCAAATGGATCCTCCCCAAAATAAAGTTCCTCTCGGACATTCGAGCTATGGAAATAACTTAGGCAAAACGGTCTGGATACACTCCCGCTAAGGGAAAATACTGCAAGTGCAAGCAAAATTGATTAATTTATTATAGCGTGCGCAATACATCTAGGCCCATTCGGAATGTCATTCGTCTCAGCACATTATTTTTCCATTTCATTCGTTTACTTACTAATTTTAAATGAATGTATGGTCCGCTTCGCTCTGGTCCTGGTCGTTAGTCCCGCTCTGCAGTCACATGCTGTTCAAACTGTACATCTTTGAGGGGTGCAGTACCAAGCTCAGCATCCCTACTCAGCAACCGTTCTCGGACTCGCCACAGCATTCAGAGCCACGCGAGTTAAGTGATGCCTCAGCGCCTCTGACAGGGGATTTAAGGAATGAATTCATGGCCAAACGGGAGAAACGTCACAACATCCAGTGAAAATGTCCAGGAATGGTTTTAGGACTACATTACCCTTCAATAATTTATTTCATTAATATATTGTAGGCCATCAATGATTCAATTTGCATGATTGGTATATAATCTTTACCAGTTAATTTTACTACCATGGTTTATGTCTATGTGCTTTCTCTATGTTGATCAAAACATTGATATGTTTGTTGTACGTTTACATTTTAGTCATTTAGCAGACGCTCTTATCCAGAAAGACTTACAGTTAGTGCATTCATCTTAAGATAGCTAGGTGGGACAACCACATATCACAGGCATAGAAAGGAGGGATTATTTAAGATACTGTTTGATTCAAAAGTCATTCGAATCAAGGCATATTTGCCTTCATCTCGACGAAACCACATGTTTATAATTCCTATAAAATAGTTTATATTCATATACTTACTTAAATGCATGTCACAGAAATACAGTAGCTTATGCTATATGAAAAACGTCCATGGAGAAACTAAACATACATACGAAAAAATTGCATTTTCCTTTAAATGTTTATTTTGACAGAATAAACAGGACAATAGGCTACATACAGTAAATGCATTCTGCAAGCCTTACACTCTTACGTCAAGGACAGCGCGGTAGAGAAAGCACATTTAGCGCAGTGATTGTATTCATCCACCCTCACGGAGGTGATGCTACTGTCCATAACACTGTGCCTGCTCAGCATCTCCACAACACATCTACTGTCCACCTGTCAAGGTGAGTACAAGCATTACCCAGCATCTCCATAAAGAAGAGCCTGTTGTTTTCCCTGGAAGACATAAATGCAATCTGACTATTTAAAAACGCATGCCAACAGCAGAGTTACACATTATATGAATGTGTAAGGCGTGTTCTAAATAGGACATGTTTGGGGTCTCGTTACGGTTATCTATGGGCGACTTAAGTAGCCTTAGAGTGGTCGAACATCAGGTGTCCCATATCCATGTAATACTTGGCATCTTTTCGGAGTTGTGTCCAGTGCTCATTGGCCTTGGGTAAAGAGAGCAATATATCATGGCAATGCAAACATACACCCATACATATTTACACAGGTGGAAAGCTTGGACTGGTCAAAGGCAATACAAAATCCATTCACATAATACAATGAAAATCTATACACACAATACAATGGTAGATGTGGAGGCACCTGTTCTTGAACAGTGTAAGCCCACTGGTTCTGGTTGGGATCCCAGTATCCTGATGATCTCATCAGTCTGATGAATCACGTAGCTTCCTCTTCCTTTAGGAATGAAGCAGCAAAAACTGGTGTTAAAAAATATTGGTATTGCACATTTCTGTTTAGTAATTGATAAAACATCTTATTTTGAGATTGCTTCTGACCTGAAAAAATAAAATCTTAATCCAGTTGTGTAAATGACCAAAACAAAATGTATTTTGACAATATATGACACTAACATAATATGCCTACATTGCCCCACAAACCTTAATAAATCAGACAGCTTGATTATGCATCTGGAAAAATATACCACTGCTGCAACATCTCATAGCTTTCAACCATCAACCTGTTAAAGGTATTTAAGGGAGTTCTGGAAAAGGTAGCAGAAATAAGTTAGATTTACCTGAAGCTGGAGACGTGAACTGTTGCTCTGTGGCATGTGAGAGTCTCTGGCCTGGAATCTCACAAACGGATGTGAAGGGAACAGAACTCTCTTTCACAGGGAATGCAGAAAGCCCTAAGGAATGAATACCAGCAAGCTTGCAAGTTAGCAACCTGTTTCTGTGCCAGAGCTCAGATATAGAAATAGGCCTTTCACACAAAGTCGTCTGGCTGGGCTGGTGCTTTCAAGCTCTTAAAAACAAGTCTAGCACTGAGGATCACATAGTAGAGACCTTGTACAGACACTTGGTTTCCACTCCGACTTAACAAATATTTAGGTTTATTTACTGTAAAGGACAAGCATATCTCATTCTTAATAAAAGCTCAATATTGACCAATTTAAGGAAAGCAGTGTGTATGTATAATATATATCAGAAACAAGACACTATACATGTTTGGAAATGGCTCATTTAAAAAAGAAAAAAAAGAGGCCTATCTGATGTACAGTATGAGAGAAATAAACAAGTGAAAATGTGCAAACGAATGTGTTAGGCCCATCCTAAAATGTTCATCCATAAGTTCTGGTACTTTGCTTATCGGCGTCAGCTTCAGATGCATTGTTAGCATCACTGTACAGTGAGCTAGCCCATCAATTCTGCAACATAGTACTATCACCTAGAAACATTTAACTGTGATATAGAACATGTCGAAAACAAACTTAGTTCACAAGATGAAACATTTCGGATAGAGATTGTGATACTTTTGTATATATAGTGTATGAGGACACCACTTCAAATTTGTGGATTCGGCTATTTCAGCCACAACCGTTGCAGACAGGTACATAAAAATTGTGCACACAGCCATGCAATCTCCATAAACAAACGTTGGCAGTAGAATGGCCTTACTGAAGAGCTCAGTGACTTTCAACGTGGCACCGTCATAGGAAGCCACCTTTACAAGTCAGTTCGTCAAATTTCTTCCCTGGTAGAGCTGCCCCGGTCAACTGCAGGTGATGTTATTGTGAAGTGGAAATGTCTAGGAGCAACAATGGCTCAGCTGCGAATTGGTAGGCCACACAAGTTTACAGAATAGGACCGCCAAGTGCTGAAGCGCATAAAAATAATCTGTCCTCGGTTGCAATACTCATTAACGAGTTCCAAACTGCCTCTGGAAGCAACATCAGCAGAAGAACTGTTAGTCGGGAGCTTCGTGAAATGGGTTTCTATGGCCGAGCAGCCGCATACAAGCCTAAGATCACCATGTGCAATGCCAAGCGTCGGCTAGAGTGGTGTAAAGCTCGCCGCCATTGGACTCTGGAGCAGTGGAAACGTGTTCTCTGGAGTGATGAATCACACTTCACCACTGGCAGTTTGGGAAAAGGCCCTTCCTGTTTCAGCATGAATTAATGTCCATGATTTTTGAATGAGATGTTCGACAACCAGGTGTCCACATACTTTCGGTCATGTAGTGCATGTTGGAAACCAACGACATCAAGTCCTAACCACTTTTAGCTGACAATGTACTAGGCAGTGTATCTGGGATCACATTACACTAATGACAGCTTACCATCACTGTATGACATAGTAGCCACACATGGCATTTTATCCAATTAAATCAGAAAGTTGACTATACTAAAACATGAGCTGCCTACACGGCAATGCTTTTCACTTAATTACCTGTGCTTCTTAGGCCAGTCAAACATACCAGGCCATCTCATGCTACTGTTCAATCATTATTTGAAATCTGTCATTTTGGAATGGGCAATACTTGCAACAAAACCAAAATGAACTGGGCCAACATTGAAAAGTTACCCAGAGTGACAGTTGAAATTACATTTTTAAAAAGTTATCATTCTGGACTGCACTAAAATCACACCATAATATATATTCTACACTAAAATGTTAAAATACATTTTAATATAACACAATGCTCAGTTCTACATGAGTTGTCATGCAGTCAATATTCTGTTCTGACCTTGTGTGCAAAATTAAATGGCATGGACAAAGCAATACAAACATAGATATGTTGTGTCAGCAATGGAACCAAACAGCAAATACAGACAGCATAAGAAATGGGCAACGCATGGACATCAGCATTAGAATCAAACATTACAGTTGAGTAAAGTCCTTTTTCAACTGATTGTTCCAGCTGGACACCAGGATGAGAAGCTGCAGCAGCTAATGGGGTTTCATAATAATAGAAATACATAGTGAAGTGCCTAAAATACTGTGCTGATATTTGCTGCCTCCTATTGGTCTTTAAGGGCACATGCATAAATATAAGGCACATCACACTTGTTTGAATAAAATTGACAGTGGATAAAATAAATGTCTCACAAATGGACATAATGCATCTGTACCTGATGGGCTACTGTAATAGGAGTGATCCCTACTCATTGAAGGTTTAACGGAATATCAGACCACATTGTGGGAATAAATCAAAACTGTTCACAGCAGGCCCAAGAAGTTTGGTAGTCGTGGGAACAAAGTGTCATGGCAATGGTAAATACAAATCCTAATAAAAAGGCATGGAGAGAGCCGGGAGAAAACACAAGAGTTCATTTTCTTCACAGTGTGTGCTTGGTACAATAGCACCTTCGATACTGTAACGCATTGGGAACCGAACGGCCTGAGTGCGGAAAAGTTGGGGTCGGGGTGGTAGGAGTCACCCACAGCATTGTCCTGATTTGGCCACTCAAACCAACGTGGTCAGCTTGTCTATGAGGTCATCGATGGTGTAGACTATGAGCTTGATGTCCTCCTTTTCTGCCATGCGGTGCTGGCCATGCTTGCGCAAGATGACGTCAACGTCGTTGCTAAGCACACGCTCAGCTAGCTGCATGGAGACGTGCCAAGGCACATCCTGGTCCTTCATCCCATGGATGAGCCTCACCGGGCAAGTCACTGGAATGGGGCTCTGCAGAACGCAGTGCTGCTCTGCCTCCTTCAGGAACTCTGTGGTGAACGTGATGGAGCCCTCCTCATTGTGTTTGGTAGGAACCACCCACTGCCCCTTCTCTTCAATCTCCTTCCTCACCTACAATGACAAAATGATACCATTTTATTTTGGGGGTAAAGACATTATCTAAGATGGCAGCCATTTAAAAAATGTGCTTAGTATAGATGTTTCAATTGTAATTCCATCCAAATGTTGTTCTTGCAATTTCAAGATTAAACGCATGTCCCTTTCCTTTGAACCACCTTCAGTGTATTGATATGACTCATTTAATCAAGCGTCTGTCATTAGGGGAAATGTGCATTGGTCTGTATACAGAGCCTGTTAAGGTTATTGAAAACTCAAGATGGTTTATTCTGAATGCTGACTCACCTCAATAGGAAGTGTATTGTAGACCGTTACAAAGTGGTCAGCTGCTGTAGAGATGCCAACCATGGCCGCAGTTCTTTCTGGACGAGCTATAGCTGCCAGGCACATCAGCCAGCCGCCCATACTGGAGCCAACCAGAATCTGCAACATCAGAACAATTAGCTAGATCAGAAATGATCTTCTAAATGACAGCACTGATATCTCTAGTGTCAATTACGCATGCCGGAGGATCCAAAGGCTTATTATACAACTGCAGGCCAAGTCGAGGTATATTAACCCTAAAATCCTCCAGAGGTTTATTATTAACTCAGTGGACAATTCACACTGAAATCTGTAACAGTTTTACATCAACTACCATCCCAAATGGTTATACACTATTATACATGAGTCTGTGCAGGTCTATTTCAGCTAACAATACTTTGGATTACACTGGCTGATTAGAATTAGTCTCATCATAGAAACGGAAATGAACTACTTACTTGTGGCCCCTCCACAAGCTCGTCCAATACATATAGAACATCCCTCTTCCAAGTGCCAACAGTGCCATCTACTATTTCACCTTCAGAAGACCCACAGCCTGTATAGTCAAACCTGGAAAGACCACATAGATCTGCAAAGATTGGTTTTCCTGACTAATTGAAGAACTGACATACTGGCATGCATGCAACTTTTTTTTTTTAATCACTGAAAATACTATAGCTAACTTACCGTAGGTAAGAGTGGCCTAGTGACTGGCAGAACTCCTCAAGGGCTTCTGCTTTCTTCCCACCCATGTTTGAGGCAAACCCCGGCAAGAACACTACCCCTGGGCTCTTCCCCTTCACTTTTCTATAAGCCAGTTTCGGCTGGTCTGGGCGTGTAGCATAATGCACTGTAGACTTATGTCTCACTCCTGTAAAACAGAAACATTACATGCTTCCCCAACCCATTAGCTAGGTCAATCATGCAATACATGATTTCATGAGATTACAATGATAGCCATGTGGCGCAGGGGTTATTTACAACGGTTTTGTTTGTGGCTCCAATTTGGATTTGTTCGACACCTCTGACCAATCATGCTCTGTTCTGACTGATGTAGATATTACGTAGTTGGTTAACCCTCATTAGTTAGCCAATACTGACAAATAACTGTCGGCGAGTTAGCTCCAGGTTCGCGTTAACAGGGTAACGTTACTTTCCCGTAACTACCTAGTTAGCTATCTATTTAGGGTTGTGCAGCAAAAGACGATATAGCCAAGCCATACATTATATCAAATTAGCCAACTACTGTAGTTCGCTAGCTGGGCTAGTTGGCCTTGCTTGGCTGGGCTAGCGTTACAGTTAGTTAACGTTAGCTAGTTATCTAACTAACGTTAACGCAACTAACGCTAACCGACTTGGTTTTTGAAGCATTGATTTCGTAGAAAGAACATTCGTTTGAAAATCTGTCTAGTTACCTAGCCAGTAGACGTTTTTCGTTAAGGATTTAGCTATTGGTTAATTAGCTAGCTAGTTAACTCATTGTATCGTTAATTTCCTATTATGGTGTAGCGACACACCCCCTGACGTTATTGTTTTTATGGAAGTAAGTCTGCATTACGCAAAGTTTAATAGTTGGGACATGAATTAAACACTTTTAGCTAGTACTCACCCGAAAACATAATATCTTGTCTTTGGACATTTAATTGGAAAACCCTGCTGAAACGCCTTACTAAAATATACGCCATCGCCAATCTGACAAGGATCCGACCTTATTGAACTAGCTGGTGTATTTGAATGACACCGACTGATTAGCTAGCCAGCCAGCCTTCCAGTTCCGGGTCCTACCAACCCCTGCGCTGGATGAACAAAACAAATACAAATACAGATACAGAAATATACAAACAAGAGTACATTAACCTAACAGACAGGGGTATTACATATGAAAATAAATTTTTAATTTGTCAAAAAGTTTTATGGTCCGTATTGCTTTTTGTTTTTTACATTTACTGATAATTTCAAAATAATATTTCAATTCTATCTTAAATAATGTGAAGAGGGGTTTGTTCTCTGCCCACTTCATTTTATGGCTAAATAATCTTCCATGAAAAATAAACAAATTAACAAATGAAAGTTAAATCAGGGTCCATATAATTTGGATCAAAATAAAACATAATATCAGGGTCTCTCAAATTAAAATTAATAGTCGTTTCTTTTCAAATAAAGTCTTCCAACTCACTCCAAACTCTTCTGACATAAGAACAGTCTCAAAATAAATGGTCAAGAGTTTCTGGGTCACAACCACAAAATACGCATTTGTTATCAATAGCTATTTTGAATCTGTGTATAATAAAGGTCTTTACAGGGTAGATTCTATGAATGAGTTTGTATGATACTTCACCTTATTAGATTTACGGTATTTGACCGAGGTAAAGACAGTTTCAAGTTGGATATTCGACGGATATTTGCCTGTAGTTTTCCTTACGTCCACCAACAGCAGTTAGGGACCATCAACATAGTGACAAATCTAATTTTTCAAATTTCAATAGCTCTTTAACCATTACTCCTAAAACGTTCAAAACTGGTTGTAGCTAACCCGATGGCATAGACACACATTGCACACACTTTTATTTTGTCGATTTAAATCTCACACTATTTTAAATTATTTATTTACAATTTTGAATTTCAATAGCTCTTTGGTCATATGACCTACTGACTTCAAACAAGGTTCAGAATGTACCCTAAGTGGGCCTATATATTGCACACCCTTTAGTTTGTCCATTTTCATCTCACACGTTTTTACATGAATTTTTCAAACGTTCAAATTTCAGTAGTTCCTTGGTCATGTGACCTACTGACTTCAAACAAGGTTCAGAATGTACCCTCAGTGGGCCTACACATTGCACACCCTTTAGTTTGTCCATTTTCATCTCACACGTTTTTACATGAATTTTGAAGTCAGTAGGTCACATGACCAAGGAGCTATTGAAATTTGAAAGTTTGACAAATTCATGTAAAATTGAGTGAGATGAAAAGGGACAAACTAAAGGGTGTGCAATGTGTAGGCCTACTCAGTGTACATTCTGAACCTTGTTTGAAGTCAGTTTTTCACATGCCCAAGGAGCTATTGAAATTTGAATGTTTGACAAATTCATGTAAAATTGAGTGAGATGAAAATGGACAAACTAAAGGGTGTGCAATGTGTAGGCCTACTGAGTGTACATTCTGAACCTTGTTTGAAGTCAGTTTTTTCCCATGCCCAAGGAGCTATTGAAATTTGAATGTTTGACAAATTCATGTAAAATTGAGTGAGATGAAAATGGACAAACTAAAGGGTGTGCAATATAGAAGAGTATTCAGTGGACATTCTGAACCTTGTTTGAGTCAAGTAGGTCACATGACCAAGGAGCTATTGACATTCAAATGTAAAAAAAGTTTGTACCTAGTTTACGCTCCCTAACTAATTCAACTAGGAATAGAAAATGCTGCTCACATTTTCACATGTTTATTAGCTTTGGAAAGTAAATTAATGTCCAAATCGTGAAAATAAGACCTGTGCAATGATGTGCGCAATTTTTCCAACATCGTGACACTTATTTGGAATCTGTGGCTCAAGTGGTTAAAAAGCTATTGAGGTTTGAAAGCACGAATATCCGTCGAATATATAACTTGAAACTGTCTTTACCTTGGTCAATATTTGCCAGACAACAAGACTTTGTTCCAGTTCAATTGTCCTAGTGCTTTATTCCAGTACTATTTAGCAGAGGGAATAGTACCATCTTGACAGTTTTCTTATATACATGTTATTACATTTATAGTTTAAAATATAAATTCCTTCTAGATGTATTGAGGTTACAAAATCCTCAACAGTTGCACTTGGAGTATTGTTATATTCTCCTAAACGAAGAATAGCACCTCTAGGGACAGCTCTAACAATTATTTGAAACTCCTCAGGAGTGAATGTAACATTGTGTGTTCTCATGAATTTTGGATAATCATATAGTTGTCCATCATTATTCAATAATTGTTCAACCCAGATAATGCTGTTGTCAAACCAGTTCTGGAAAAACATGTATTTTATGTATTTATTATTCCAGATTGTATATCTATGTGGGGGAAAATACATCAGGTTCCAAGTTAGAAGTACTTGTTTATGAAAGTTAGCAAGCTTATTAAAAGGGATCTTACCCACATCAAAGTTTAATTTGAGTAAGAATTCTAGACCACCAATCTGTTGGAAAATTAAATTAGGGATTATATTCTAAATGCAATCATAATTTCTTGAATCGTTTTGTATCCATTTGATCTTAAAGATTATATTATAAAGATTAGGTTTTAAAATTCAGAGCATTCAACCCTCCCTAACGTTGGGTGCTACATATTACCGCTTTTCTTAAATAATGAGGTTTATTCCTCCATATGAAGTTAAATAATTTAGTATCAAGCATTGTAGTTAGAGGAACATCCAATGCAAGGGAGGTATAATGTAACGATCGTCGTATCGATGAGAAGGAGAAGACCAAGGTGCAGCGTGGTAAGTACTCATAATTACTTTTAATGAATACTAAGAAAAACGATAAACGAACAGTTCTGCCAGGTGAACATACACTAAACAGAAAACAACCACCCACAACACACAATGGAAAATAGGCTACCTAAGTATAGCTCCCAATCAGAGACAACGATAGACAGCTGCCTCTGATTGGGAACCACACCAGGTCAAACACAGAAATAGACAACCTAGACATACAACATAGATTGCCCACCCACATCACACCCTGACCAAACAAAACATAGAAACATACAAAGCAATCTATGGTCAGGGCGTGACATATAACTTTAATACCAATATACGTGATCACGTATTTTACAGGGATATTACATACTGAATTTAAGTCACATCTTTTCAACGCAAATAATTCACATTTCCTAATATTCAGAGATTAACCAGATACAAGTGAGAAGGCATTAATACACCCAATAGCTGTCCTGACTTCATTATTATCTTCTTTTTTAAATGTTGGTGTCGTCAGCCAATTATGAACATTGTATCTCTTTATCTTGTATCTGAATACCCCTAAAACTATCCTTATTGATATGAAGTGCCGTAACTTGTGTGACCAATAAAAATAAGAAAGGAGAAACTGGGCATCCTTTTTTAACTCCACATCTAATGTCGAATTTCTGTGAAGTTCCATGGGATAATTTAACAGAAGTGTTACTATTATTGTAAAGTGTCTTAATTACTGTAACAAGTGCAAAAGGAGTCGGGAAGCAAGTTCAGGGAGTGCATCATTTAATAAACAAAACAAGAACCACGAACAACGCACAGACAGGAAACTGAAACAATAACACCTGGGGAAGGAACCAAAGGGAGTGACATATATATGGAAGGTAATCAGGAAAGTGATGGAGTCCAGGTGAGTGATGACGCACAGGTGCGCGTAACGATGGGCACAGGTGTGTGCCATAATGAGCAGCCTGGTGACCTAGAGGCCGGAGAGGGAGCACACGTGACAATTACGCTTACAACCAAAAAAATCGAAGTCTCAAAAAGAAAATAATGCTTGTAAAAGTCTTCAAATAAAATAAAGCTTTCTTCCATAATGTGCTCATTGTAGTCTATCAACTCCAATACTAGTCGAATATTATTACATATATGTCTTCCCTTCATAAAACCATCAATGATTTGGTCAAGACCTTTTAAGTCTTTCTGCAAAGATGGATGCAACTAGCTTTCCATCATTGGTCATTAATGTGATTGGTCTCCAATTTTCTAACATCATAGGATCTTTGTTTTGTTTGGGGATTACAGAAATGAGGCCATGTGTCATAGAAACAGGCAGGACCCCTAAATCAATTGCCTCCTTAAAATCATTAAATATAAATTCAACAATATCTTCCTGAAAATATTTATAGAACTCACTAATAAGGCCATAATTTCCTGGAGATGTGTTCTCTTTTAACTTGCTGATCATTTATTTATTTCCTTAATAGAAATATATTCATCACAAGACATTTGGAAGTCTTCATCTATGAATTTTGCATATTCTTTGACAGAGTCTAGAAAGGCAGATATGTCACTAGCTGTAATGATTCTCATCTGGTGAAGGAGAAGAGGACCAAAATGCAGCGTGGTAAGTGTTCGTCATATTTTTAATAAAAACTGAACCCTACACAAAATAACAACGAGGAGAAACCGAACCAGTTCTGCAAGGTGAACAGACACTAAACAGAAAATAAACACCCACAACCAAAACGGGGAAAACAGGCTACCTAAGTATGATTCTCAATCAGAGACAACGATCGACAGCTGCCTCTGATTGAGAACCATACCAGGCCAAATACAGAAATACAACAACATAGAAAAAAGAACATAGACTACCCACCCCAACTCACGCCCTGACCAACCTAACACAAAGACATAAAAAAGGAACTAAGGTCAGAACGTGACACTAGTAGGACAGGCATTACTGGTGTAAAGATTACCATAGAATTCTGAAACATATTTTGAAATATCTTTGAGGTTTTCATTTTCTTTGCTATCTAAACTAAGCAAAAAAAGAAATGTCCTTTTTTCAGGACGCTGTCTTTCAAAAATAATTAGTAAAAATCCAAATAACTTCACAGATCTTCATTGTAAAGGGTTTAAACACTGTTTCCCATGCTTGTTCAATGAACCATAAACAATTAATGAACATGCACCTGTGGAACGCTCGTTAAGACACTAACAGCGTACAGACGGTAGGCAATTAAAGTCACAGTTATGAAAACTTAGGACACTAAAGAGGCCTTTCTACTGACTCTGAAAAACACAAAAAGAAAGATGCCCAGGGTCCCTGCTCATCTGCGTGAACATGCCTCAGGCATGCTGCAAGGAGGCATGGCGACTTCAGATGTGGCCAGGGCAATAAATTGCAATGTCCATACTGTGAGACGCCTAAGACAGCGCTACAGGGAGACAGGATGGACAGCTGATCATCCTCGCAGTGGCAGACCATGTGTAACAACACCTGCACAGGATCGGTATATCCGAACATCACACCTGCGGGACAGGTACAGGATGGCAACAACAACTGCCTGAGTTACTCCAGGAACGCACAATCCCTTCATCAGTGCTCAGACTGTCCGCAATAGGCTGAGAGAGGCTGGACTGAGGGCTTGTAGGCCTGTTGTAAGGCATGTCCTCACCAGACATCACCGGCAACAACGTTGCCTATGGGCACAAACCCACCGTCGCTGGACCAGACAGGACTAGCAAAAAGTGCTCTTCACTGACGAGTCGCGGTTTTGTCTCACCAGGGGGGGATGGTCGGATTTGCGTTTATCGTTGAAGGAATGAGCGTTACACCGAGGCCTGTACTCTGGAGCAGGATCGATTTGGAGGTGGAGGGTCCATCATGGTCTGGGGCGGTGTGTCACAGCATCATCGGACTGAGCTTGTTGTCATTTCAGGCAATCTCAACGCTGTGCATTACAGGGAAGACATCCTCCTCCCTCTTGTGGTACCCTTCCTGCAGGCTCATCCTGACATGACCCTCCAGCATGACAATGCCACCAGCCATACTGCTCGTTCTGTGCGTGATTTCCTGCAAGACAGGAATGTCAGTGTTCTGCCATGGCCAGCGAAGAGCCCGGATCTAAATCCCATTGAGCACATCTGGGACCTGTTGGATCGGAGGGTGAGGGCTAGGGCTAGGGCCATTCCCCCCAGAAATGTCCGGGACCTTGCAGGTGCCTTGGTGGAAGAGTGGGGTAACATCTCACAGCAAGAACTGGCACATCTGGTGCAGTCCATGAGGAGGAGATGCACTGCAGTACTTAATGCAGCTGGTGGCCACACCAGATACTGACTGTTGCTTTTGATTTTGACCCCCCCTTTGTTCAGGGACACATTATTCAATTTCTGTTAGTCACATGTCTGTGGAACTTGTTCAGTTTATGTCTCAGTTGTTGAATCTCGTTATGTTCATACAAATATTTACACATGTTATGTTTGCTGAAAATAAACGCAGTTGAGAGTGAGAGAACGTTTCTTTTTTTGCTGAGTTTATATTAAGCTTATGAACAGAGGTAAATTCAGAATGTTTTTTTTCCCCTTCCTCCAACCATTTCCTTCTTGATCTTACAAATGCCCCTTTTGCTCTCTCTTCACACATGCCGTCCATTTCTAGTTGTAAAGAAAATAGTTCACCTTCCCTCAATCTTTTAAGTTCAGCAATTTCTTTACCTCTTTTCATGGCTGTTTGTCTTATTTCACACTTCATTAATTCCCAATATTTCCCATAAGACCCAACAAATAGTTGTGCTTTCCTCCAATTTTCTTCTATAATATCTTTGGCATTCATCTTGAAATTATCATTTTCCAACAGCCTACTGTTGAGTATCCAATAACTCCGATTCGGTTTATTAGATCCATTAATATTTAAAGATAAGGATATAACTTTATGATCAGTAAGAGTTGATGGTTCAATGGATACCTTGACTACAGTGTTATATAATGAATTAGAAATCAACCAGAAGTCAATTCTTGACTGTCTTTACATTTTATTTTAATTTTATTTATTTCACCTTTATTTAACCAGGTAGGCTAGTTGAGAACAAGTTCTCATTTGCAACTGCGACCTGGCCAAGGTAAAGCAAAGCAGTTTGACACATACAACAACACAGAGTTACACATGGAATAAACAAACGTATAATCAATAATACAGTAGAAAAATCTATATACAGCATGTGCAAATGAGGTAGGATAAGAGAGATAAGGCAATAAATAGGCTATGGTGGCAAATTAGTTACAATATAGCAATTATACACTGGAATGGTAGGATGTGGAGAAGATGAATGTGCAAGTTGAGATACTGGGGTGCAAAGGAGCAAGATAAATAAATAAATAAATACAGTATGGGGATGAGGTAGATTGGATGGGCTATTTACAGATGAGCTATGTACAGGTGCAGTGATCTGTGAGCTGCTCTGACAGCTGGTACTTAAAGCTAGTGAGGGAGGTAAGAGTCTCCAGCTTCAGAGATTTTTTGCTGTTCGTTCCATTCATTGGCAGCAGAGAACTGGAAGGAGAGGCGGCCAAAGAAAGAATTGGCTTTGGGGGTGATCATACCTGCTGGAGCGCGTGCTACGGTGGGTGCTGCTATGGTGACCAGTGAGCCGAGATAAGGCAGGACTTTACCTAGCAGAGACTTGTAGATGACCTGGAGCCAGTGGGTTTGGCGACGAGTATGAAGCGAGGGCCAGCCAACGAGAGCATACAGGTCGCAGTGGTGGGTACTATATGGGTCTTTGGTGACAAAAACATGTCCTTGTTACTCCAAGTGAAGTCCTTTTTACCAGGATATTTAGATCTCCAAGACCAATAAATAGATTATTAAACAATGCTGGATCTGTTAGGATGGGGATATCTGTCAATCATCACATTAGATACAGAATTAAAATCTCCACCTAAGATGAGTTTGATATCCTGAAATACACCTAGACTCTGTTAATCTCTTCTTCAAATTCTTGTTGTTTTGTTTGTTGTTGGATGCATAAATACAGTTGAAGTCGGAAGTTTACATACACATTCGCCAAATACATTTAAACTCAGATTTTCACAATTCGATTTTCACAATTCAATTTTCACAATACATTTAATCCTAGTAAAAATTCCCTGTCTTAGGTTAGTTAGGATCACCACTTTATTTTAAGAATGTGAAATGTCAGAATAATAGTAGAGAGAATTATTTATTTCAGCTTTTATTTCTTTCATCACATTCCTAGTGGGTCAAAAGTTTACATACACTCAATTAGTATTTGGTAGCATTGCCTTAAACTTGTTTAACTTGGGTCAAATGTTTCGAGTAGCCTTCATCAAGCTTCCCACAATAAGTTGGGTGAATTTTGGCCCATCCCCCCTTACAGAGATGGTGTAACTGAGTCAGGTTTGTAGGCCTCCTTGCTCGTACACACTTTTTCAGTTCTGCCCAAACATTTTCTATAGGATTGAGGTCAGGGCTTTGTGATGGCCACTCCAATACCTTGACTTTGTTGTCCTTAAGCCATTTTAACACAACTTTGGAAGTATACTTGGGGTCATTGTCCATTTGGAAGACCCATTTGTGGCCAAGCTTTAAGCTTTAACTTCCTGACTGATGTCTTGAGATGTTGCTCCAATATATCCACATAATTTTCCTCCTCATGATGCCATCTATTTTGTGAATTGCACCAGTCCCTCCTGCAGTAAAGCATCCCCACAACATGATGCTGCCACCCCCATGCTTCATGGTTGGGAGGGTGTTCTTTGGCTTGCAAGCCTCACCCTTTTCCCTCCAAACATAACGATGATCGTTATGGCCAAACAGTTCTATTTTTGTTTCATCAGACCAGAGGACAAAAAGTACGATCTTTGTCCCCATGTGCAGTTGGAAACCGTAGTCTGGCTTTTTTATGGCGGTTTTGGAGCAGTGGCTTCTTCCTTGCTGTGTGGCCTTTCAGGTTATGTCGATATAAGACTCGTTTTACTGTGGATATAGATACTTTTCTACCTGTTTTCTCCAGCATCTTCACAAGGTAATTTGCTGTTGTTCTGGGATTGATTTACACTTTTCGCAACAATGTACGTTCATCTCTAGGAGACAGAATGCGTCTCGTTCCTGAGCGGTATGACGGCTGCGTGGTCTCATGGTGTTTATACTTGTGTACTATTGTTTGTACAGATGAACGTGGTACCTTCAGGCATTTGGAAATTGCTCCCAAGAATGAACCAGACTTGGTGGAGGTCTACAATTACTTTTCTGAGGTCTTGGCTGATTTATTTAGATTTTCCCATGATGTCAAGCAAAAGGCCTCCCGGGTGGCGCAGTGGTCTAGGGCACTGCATCGCAGCGCTAGCTGTGCCACCAGAGATCCTGGGTTCGCGCCCAGGCTCTGTCGCAGCCGGCCGCGACTGGGAGACCCGTGGGGCGGCGCACAATTGGTCCAGCGTCGTCCGGGTTAGGGGAGGGTTTGGCCGGCAGGGATGTTCTTGTCCCATCGCGCACTAGTGACTCCTGTGGCGGGCCGGGCACCTGGTTGCCAGGTGTACAGTGTTTCCTCCAACACATTGGTGCGGCTGACTTCCGGGTTAAGTGGGCATTGTGTCAAGAAGCAGTGCTGTGTGGCTGGGTTGTGCTTCAGAGGACGCAGGGCTCTCGACCTTTGCCTCTCCCGAGTCCGTATGGGAGTTGCAGCGACTGTAACTACCAATTGGATACCATGAAATGGAAAAGTAAAAAAAATATATATTTCCCTTCACTGGAACTAAGGGGTCTAGCCCAAGGAATGAAAATGATTATTCCTCCTACACCAAAATGTACAGTTGGCACTATGCATTGGGTCAGGTAGCATTCTCCTGGCATCCGCCAAACCCAGATTTGTCGGCCTGGACTGCCAGATGATGAAGCGTGATTCATCACTCCAGAGAACGTGTTTCCACTGCTGCGGAGTCCAATAGCGGCGAGCTTTACACCATCCCATCCCAGCCGACTCTTGGCATTGCGCATGGTGATCTTAGGCTTGTGTGCAGCTACTCGGCCATGGAAACCCATTTCATGAAGATCCTGACGAACAGTTCTTGTGCTGACGTTGCTTCCAGAGGCAGTTTGGAACTCAGTAGTGAGTGTTGCAACCGAAGACAGACATTTTTAAGCACTACGCGCTTCAGCACTCGGGGATCCCCTTCTGTGAGCTTGTGTGGCTTACCACTTTGCGGCTGAGCCGTTGTTGCTCCTAGATGTTTCCACTTCAGAATAACAGCACTTACAGTTGACCGTGGCATCCTGTGATGGTGCCACGTTAAAGATCACTGAGCTCTTCAGTAAGGCCGTTCTACTGCCATTGTTTGTCTATGGAGATTGCATGGCGGTGTGCTCGATTTTATACACCTGTCAGCAATGTGTGTGGCTGAAATAGCCGAATCCACTAATTTAAAGGGGGGTCCACATACGGACAGTCTGTATATTAGTCGTATACAATTGAGTCTGTTCCATATATCTGACCATACTGGTATGTCTAGTAAAATTATTATTAGTTGCATTCCTTAGAGTATGTAGGGAAGGGATAAATGGTACTCTGGTACCAGAGGTGGGACCAAGTCATTGTTTTATAAGTCACAAGTAAGTCTCAGGTCTTAGCACTCAAGTCCCAAGTCAAGTCCCAAGTCAAGACAGGCAAGTATCAAGTCAAGTCTCAAGTCCTAAACTTTGAGTTTCGACTCCTAAACAAGTCATAATGTGCTCTTCACCAAATGTAATACCATTTCATATTTTTAACAAGAGTAATAGTTAGTATATTACATTTACGCAAATCATGAATGCTTATAAAAATATCTATATATTTATTACTTTTCAAATAAATGTTACATTTCCATGGAAATACATGGGTAGCCATGAGAAAGACCCCCCCCCCCCCCCCCCCCCCCCCCCCCCCAATATTGATTGACTACCGAGGATCGCTATGGGGCACAATCGGGTGATGTAGGTTTGTACACAATCGCCCAACCTTAACACACACACACACACTCTGTGTGTGGTTACAGTAGGCTAACGTATGTCAATGGTTTTAGGAACAGCAGTAACATCAGGCAGGATTTAGGCTACCAACTGCCTAGCCAGTTGTAGCTCAATCTTGGGTGCAATGATCACGTTCCCGCACTGACTGACTGTGTGGAGGCTCATTGGTTTAACGTTACGTTAGCCTACATGCTACACTAGCAAAGTTATAAATTATATAGCTGTCAGCTATATTAGCCACAACTTACCGTTCTTTGTGCAGCTTCAAATGTCGAACATAGTTGGAAATTGTTGCGCCTCCGTCTGTAATTTTCTTCCCGCATGTTTTGCAAGTTGCAATCCATTTTTTGTTGATACAGCGTCGTCTTTATATCTGAAAATAATAATTTTGGGTATCATCTCTCCAAGGGCTCGATCTGAATTCACCCGCCGACGTTCCTCTGCACTGCGACGCACAACTTTTTCTCAGCTGGCACAATTTGATTGGCTGCAGTCCGATTCAAACTGTAATCCGTTAACTTCTTATGGCTGGGGGACAGTATTGAGTAGCTTGGATAAATAAGGTGCCCAGAGTAAACTGCCTGCTACTCAGGTCCAGAAGCTATGCATAATATTGTGGATTTGGATAGAAAACACTCTGAAGTTTCTAAAACTGTTTGAATGATGTCTGTGAGTATAACAGAACTCATATGGCAGGCAAAAACCTGAGAAAAAAATCCAACCAGGAAGTGGGAAATCTGAGGTTTGTAGTTTTTCAACTCTTTGCCTATCCAAGATACAGTGTAAATTTGGTCCGATTGCACTTCCCAAGGCTTCCATTAGATGTCAAAATTCTTTAAAACCTTGTTTCAGGCTTCTACTGTGAAGGAAGAGGGAATGAGAGCTATTTCAACCAGGTGTCTGGCAGAGTGCCATGAGCTCAGTCTTGCGCTCCCCCGTGAGAGTTAGCTGCGTTCCATTGCATTTCTAAAGACAAAGGAATTCTCCGGTTGAAACATTATTGAAGATTTATGTTAAAAACATCCTAAAGATGATTCTATACATCGTTTGACATGTTTCTACAAACTGTAGCGGAACTTTTTGACTTTTCGTCTGAACCTAGTGCTCGCGCCTCATGAGTTTGGATTTGTGTACGAAACGCGGGAACAAAAAGGAGGTATTTGGACATAAATTACGGACTTTATCGAACAAAACAAACATTTATTGTGGAACTGGGATTCCTGGGAGTGCATTCTGATGAAGATCATCAAAGGTAAGTGAATATTTATAATGCTATTTCTGACTTCTGTTGACTCCACAACATGGCGGGCACCGCCGTACTCAGATTATTGCATGGTGTGCTTTTTCCGTAAAGTTGTTTTGAAATCTGACACAGTGGTTGCATTAAGGAGAAGTGGATCTATAATTCCATGTATAACACTTGTATTTTCATCAACATTTATGATGAGTATTTCTGTTAATTGAATGGGCTCTCTGCAAAATCACTGGATATTTTGGAAGCAAAACATTACTGACCATAATGCGCCAATGTAAACTGAGATATTTGGATATAAATATGAACTTTATCGAACAAAATATACATGTATTGTGTAACATGAAGTCCTATGAGTGTCATCTGATGAAGATCATCAAAGGTTAGTGATTAATTTTATCTCTATTTCTGCTTTTTGTGACTCCTCTCTTTGGCTGGAATAATGGCTGTTTTTCTGTGACTAGTTGCTGACCTAACATAATCGTTTGGTGTGCTTTCGTCGTAAAGCCTTTTTGAAATCGAACACTGTGGTGGGATTAACAACAAGTTTATCTTTAAAATGGTGTAAAATACTTGTATATTTGAGGAATTTTAATTATGAGATTTCTGTTGTTTGAATTTGGCGCCCTGCACTTCGGCCCTGCACATATATATCCCGTTAGCGGGATTTCAGCCTTAAGAAGTTAAATGAAGAGTTGATGCGCTGCACACTTTTTTTAATAGCATCATTTTTTATATTTCGGCTTGGGGAGGATATCAAGTCAGGTCGAGTCAAAAGGCTCAAGTCCAAGTTAAGTCACGAGTCACTGGTGTTAAAATCAAAGTCGAGTTGCAAGTCATCATATTTGTGACTCGAGTCTGACTCGAGTTCAAGTCATGTGACTCGAGTCCACACCTCTGACCGGTACACCTGTGTTCAATCTGTTTACCCATCGCTGGGTTTTCTAGACAGGCTCCCAAACTACCCCCAAAGTATGGTGCTTCTGCTGCAAAATTGAGCGGCATTATCTGTTTTGTTTTCCACCGGTAATCTTCCAGGCGTGCAGTCTCTTTCTGTGTTTCACTGAGAGTAGCAAAATAAAAAACTTGACTAATCTCATAGATCTAATTAAGTTACCTGTAAAAGGTATACCAATCATCAGCAGATCCTTTGGGCGTCGATCACTACAGATTCAGTTTCCTAATATATATTTTTCTGACAGATAAGGGGCAGAGTTGTGAAAGGTCTTAAAGATAATGGATTGAGACCTACAGAGACTTAGTGCTGTCTGCCGTTTTGGGCAACTCTCTTTAAAAAAGTTATAGACACAACTCAGTAAAACTACACTGAGGACAGTCAAATGAATCCCACAACATATGGCCAGTGAGCACAGATGTAGACCACCACAGTCAATATTATTAGTCTTCAGATGTGAATCCGATTGAAGTCCAAACATCCTAGGCAGTATAGGTAGTATAGACCAGGGTTTCCCAAACTCGGTCCTGGGGGCCCCCCTGGGTGCACGGTTTGGTTTTTACCCTAGCACTACACAGCTGATTCAAATAATCACAGCTTGATGATGAGTTGGTTATTTGAATCAGCTGGGTAGTGCTCGGGCAAAAACCAAAACATGCACTCAGGATGGGCCCCAGGACCGAGTTTGGGAAACCCTGGTATAGACTACCGTTTCTTTATTGCATCTTACTTGAACAGACAACTGAAAATGTGGATGTTAGTTGTGAAGCTAACATGATAGGTTATCAATTTGTAGTGAAATGTATCTTGAATATCATTAGTGTTAGGCCTAGGCCATTCTTAAAGCATAACTTATACTACAATAGGCCTACATTTCTACTGCAATTACGCATTTGAGGTAACATTTTTTAAATTATATATACACCAGTCAAACGTTTGGACACAGCTACTCATTCAAAGGTTTTGCTTTATTTGTACTATTTTCTACATTGTAGAATAATAGTGAAGACAACAAAACTATGAAATAGCACATATGGAATCATGTAGTAACCAAAAAGTGTTAAACAAATCTAAATATATTTTATATTTGAGATTCTTCAAAGTAGCCACCCTTTGCCTTGATGACAGCTTTGCACACTCTTGGCATTCTCTCAACCAGCTTCACCTGAAATGCTTTTCCAACGGTCTTGAAGGAGTTCCCACATATGCTGAGCACTTGTTGGCTGCTTTTCCTTCAATCTGCGGTCCAAACCATATCAATTGGGTTGAGCTCAGATGATTGTTGAGGCCAGGTCATCTGATGCAGCACTTCATCATCAGTAGTTTCATCATTGTGCTGGATGTTTTTTGCGACTGCACTTTAAGAAACTTTCAAAGTTCTTGAAATGTTCCGCATTGACTGACATTCATGTCTTAACGTAATGATAGATTGTCGTTTCTCTTTGCTTATTTGAGATGTTCTTGCGATAATATGGACCTGGTCTTTTACCAAATAGGGCTATCTTCTGTATACCACCCCTACCTTGTCACAACTCAACTGATTGGCTCAGACTCATTAAGAAGGGAAGAAATTCCACAAATTAACTTTTTACAAGGCACACCTGTTAATTGAAATGTATTCCAGGTGACTACCTCATGAAGCTGGTTGTATTTGTATGTGTATTTATTATGGATCCCCATTAGCTACTCTTCCTGGGGTCCAGCAAAATTAAGGCAGTTTATCCAGTTTTTAAACATTACAATACATTCACAGATTTCACAACACACTGTGTGCCCTCAGGCCCCTACTCCACCACTACCACATATCTACAGTACTAAATCCATGTGTATGTATAGTGCTTATGTTATCGTGTGTGTGTGTGTGTGTGTGTGTGTGTGTGTGTGTGTGTGTGTGTGTGTGTGTGTGTGTGTGTGTGTGTGTGTGCATGTGTCTGTGCAAATGTTTGTGTTGCTTCACAGTCACCACTGTTCCATAAGGTGTTTTTTTAATCTGTTTTTAAAAACTAATTTTACTACTTGCGTCAGTTACTTGATGTGGAATAGAGTTCCATGTAGTCATGGCTCTATGTAGTACTGTGCACCTCCCATAGTCTGTTCTGGGGACTGTAGAGACCTCTTGTGGCATGTCTTGTGGGGTATGCATGGGTGTCCGAGCTGTGTGCCAGTAGTTTAGACAGACAGCTCGGTGCATTCAACTTGTCAATACCTCTCATAAATAAAAGTAGTGATGAAGTCGATCTCTCCTCCACTTTCAGGCAGGAGAGACTGACATGCATATTATTAATATTAGCTCTCTGTGTACATCTAAGGGCCAGCCATGCTGCCCTGTTCTGAGCCAATTGCAATTTTCCTAAGTCCTTTTTTGTGGCACCTGACCACATGACTGAACAGTAGTCCAGGTGCAACAAAACTAGGGCCTGTAGGACCTGCCTTGTTGATAGTATTGTTAAGAAGGCAGCGCATCACTTTATTATAGACAGACTTCTCCCCATCTTAGCTACTACTGCATCAATATGATTTGACCATGACAGTTTACAATCTAGTGTTACTCCAAGCAGTTTAGTGATCTCAACTTGCTCAATTTCCACATTATTTATTACAAGATTTAGTTGAGGTTTAGGGTTTAGTAAGTGTTTTGGTACAAATACGGTGCTTTTAGTTAAAAAAATATTTAGAGATAACTTATTCCTTGCCACCACTCTGCCAAGAGTGTGCAAAGCTATCATCAAGGCAAAGGGTGACTACTTTGAAGAATCTCAAATATAAAATATATTTTGATTTGTTTAACACTTTTTTGGTTACTACATGATTCCATATGTGTTATTTCATAGTTTTGATGTCTCCACTATTATTATATAATGTAGAAAATAGTAAAAATAAAGGAAAACCCTTGAATGAGTACGTTTGTTTAAACTTTTGACTTGTACTGTATATGTACATGTGTATATACATACACACATTTTTACTCCCTTGTTTCAGCCTTAACCATTTGTATTTAAAAGAAAGTCTACCTACATATCGCCACTAGATGATGCTCCTACTCCATCCAGTCTCTGAGCAGCACGATTTCTGTACTATTTGAGCAATAAGAAGTTAGGAAAATGTCGGCCTACAATGACGATGAGCTGAGACCCAGAGACTTGTGCGTTTGTGGAATGGCAAAAGGTAAATGTTATAATCCAGCAATGTCTGTGTTTTGCCATTAGTATTTGTCGTGGGTCCAGGCTACTGTTAATGTGTAGGTTATCAAATGTCATGTATTGTGATTAAATAAAGGCTTGTTGCTTGTCACAATCTACCCGTTCTCCACATTGTCTCTTATCTTTCCATTCTCTAGCCCTGCTACCGCCGCCAGATGGCGGTATTATTCCTTAAATCGTTTGTCATTGAATAATAGCGCCATCCAGCGGCAGCAGGGCTATCTCTTATTTCGTATGCATTTCTTCAAAAGATTTGCATATCAACATTTGGTCATTTCACAAAATTCTAAAATGTCACAAATTCGATCCATATCATGTTTTAGGCTATATGTCAGGTTAGGTATCATAGGCTGGAAAGTTTTAGGTAGACCACAAAAGGTTGATGAGTGAGTAACTGCAACAAGATCATGGGAAGCTAAGTTAGCCTATTCTCTTGTGGTAGCTATCATTCCTTGGCTGCATGCGCGCGTTCTCGTTCCCAGATCACTTTCTTGTTATGACATCCCGGTAAAAGACTGAAAATTGGAGGTCTCTCACCTCGACAATACATTCAAAATGAATGCAGTAACCCCCCTTCTCCACGGTGAAAAGATTCCAACAATTTAACTTCTTCTGCAGCTTGTGTCAAGCCTCATGACTAATTCTCATATTTAAATGTGAACAGGCGAAACAAGCCCATTTGACAGCAGCCAAGCGCGCTTCATCCGGTCAAAGATATCAATAGCAGAGGTAGTGAGAATTGTTTAGCTGTGCAAAATTCTACCAAAAAGATAAATGTTGAAAATGTTTCGGCGTGGCCTTCTCTCAAGGTACATGCGGGCGGAAACAGGAGCGAAACATTCTTTTTGCACCCCGGTGGTATTGTTCTCGTGTCTCTTTATATCGCTTACAAAGGTTAACACTTGAAAGCTCAGTTCCAAGTCAGCGCAGTTCATTATTTCACGACCCTTGACATTGCAGGTGCAGACTCAAATAGCTGCAGATTCTCGTTCCGTACACTGAACAACAGTAGAACGACATTTTGAAGATTTAAACGTATTAAATACATACATTAACTGATTTCACTATTTAATGCTTGGCCAACTAAATAAAATATAATGCTATTCGTCACGTACACAGTTTACAGAATGTATAAAAGTTGCAGTGCTGAGTTACGTGCTATCCCCCTCAACATTGCAGTACAGTAATCAATATCAATAATAAAAAAGTCAAGGAATTACAAGGTAGTATGCAAGTAATAAACTGATATATACACAATAATATATACAGTATAGATTATGAATGTGCTATGTCAAGTATAACTGTATTTACAAATATAAAATGGAAAGTGTCATGGTCGCACAGTTAAATAACTAGTATATAATAGAACACCAGCATTGACTGTGTGTGTGTGTGTGTGTGTGTGTGTGTGTGTGTGTGTGTGTGTGTGTGTGTGTGTGTGTGTGTGTGTGTGTGTGTGTGTGTGTAGCCTATGTGTATGTATGTGTGTATGTGTCTGTGTGTGTGAGAGAGAGAGCAGGGCAAGCCCTAAGCTTTTGGGGGCCCTAAGCAAGATTTGGTTGGGGGCTCCCCCCACCTCTTGGCAAAATCTTTTAGTGTCCTCCCTCTTGACAGCGGAGAGAACCTGCAATTCTACACATTTTGCCATGCGGTGGAGATACATTTTTTCAGTTTTAAAGCTAATGACCTACATGTCTACACATTTTGCCATGGCAGCCTATTCCATGTTAATATGATATCTGAATGAAAATGGCGGCCCCCTTGAGGTCAGGGCCCCAGGGAACGTGCCAGTCTGTTTTCGGCCATGATTACAAGTTTAGATAGCTGGCTAGACTAACTACAAATCTAAAAATGGTTAGTTTACATGGCTAATTGAGTGACTGTCAAATTTCGAAATTGCGCCTTGTCTATTCTACTATTCTTACACTCAATAGCAAGTTGAGACCCTGACTGAGTTCCTAAAAAAAATCAACTAGGAGCCCTAAGCACTGGAGAGTCTCTAGGTGTAGGTCTGAGCAAGTAGACAGCTAAGGTTAGCTGTTCAGGAGTCTGATGGCAGAAATGTTTTACCAGGTAAGTTGATTGAGAATACATTCTCATTTTCAGCAACTACCTGGGGAATAGTTACAGGGGAGAGGGGATGAATGAGCCAATTGTAAACTGGGGATGATTATGTGACCGTGAAGGTATGAGGGCCAGATCGGGAATTTAGCCAGGACACCGGGGTTAACACACCTACTCTTATGATACTGCCATGGGATCTTTAGTGACCACAGAGAGTCAGGATACCCGTTTAACAAAAGATGGCACCCTACACTGTCCCAGGATATATTTTTTAAGACTAGAGGGAAGGGTGCTTCCTACTGGCCCTCCTACACCACTCCCAGCAGCATCTCGTCTCCCATCCAGGGACTGACCAGGATCAACCCTGGTTAGCTTCAGAAGCAAGCCGGAGGTGGGATGCAGGGTGACATGCTGGGGGCTGCATGTTGAAGCTGTCTCAGAGCCTGTTGGTCCAGGACCTGATGCTCTGATGTTGTTGAAAGATGCTAACAGAGAATTATAACCAGGATATTATTAAAGGAAAAGTATTGTGTCATTTCTCGCACAGACACACACACACACACACACACGCACACTTCTCTGTGATTGTGGAAATAGGGTGTTTATCCTTAGTTAAAGGCTATTGGGCTTGTGGCTATAACTTCCAAGGAAAGGCTGACGGTCAAATGGGATTGAGTTTACAAGGTCATGATCGATGACTACTGCCCTGTCGGGATCGATCACCTGACTGGGTGCGTCGCCACAATCAGAACATAGCTGCTGACCCTGCTTTGTAGATGGCCCCAACCAACGGCCCCCTATACCCACGAGGCATTTTAAACAACAATTAGCGAAATGGAAAAAGATCTCATTACACAGTTGCAATCTGAACCCGGCTTCCCACAGCTTGAATTACTGGCACAGAAACCATCATTACCACAGCCCGGTGCAAATCGCTTAAAAACTAACAAAAACATACCATATAACAGCCCTAGTGAAATACTATTTATCCTGTCTCCCATGAATCTCACTTGCTGTTTTATCTAAAGCAGGCTATATAAAGAAATATATTCGCTTACACGTCTGAATATGTCTTAATGTAATTGGTTTTAAATATATTAGGACAAAGTAAGATGGAATTAGATAACTGTTATAACAGCCTATCAAAATTGTAACTTTTGCAGTAGGCTAAGATTTTTTTCACATGGATGCTTTCTCATATCCAACTGCACCATTGTTCAAATAAGTGCTCCATTGCTTGAGGAGAAAACAACAAATGATTCACTAAATATTTTGTTGGTGTAAAAGGCAAGAAAACATGTAGCTCCTTTTTAGAAAGGAAGTGGTAAAGATGCAGCATAGATCCAGTTATTCACAACAATTGTCTACAAGGCTGAGGATAAAAAGAAGACAATGTGTCTATGGTTTCCCTTTACAATTCCATGTAAATAACATGTTTTGTTTAAGATAAAAATATATATAATATCTTCAAATGTGTTAGGAAAATTATGTTACATAGTATTTATATGTTTATTTTATTAAATATAATGTTTAAACTTGATCTGAATGTGTAGTGCCGCTGCGAGCCACGCGAGTCCAAAGGAGCGCTCATTGAGAAGCCACGTGTCCGTTTCCAAAGCCTCTCCAACTTAACCACCTCCATTGTAAGACTAACCCACATCGGCAGCGTCCCTCCACATAAAGGGATTTGCAATTTCAAGATATCCCAGCTTAAATGTTTTTGACAGTTCCCTCGCTTTTGCTTCGGCTTGGTTATTTTAACTGTGCCAAATGGGTCACCTTGGGTAGCTGTCTGCGCGCAAAGGGCTTTTGCGCGCATTCAGTCTGAATTTTTTCCAACTTTCCTTGACGTGGAAACCAGCTGCTGGTCGTGAAAAGACGGCTTATTAATTGTCCTTTGTCATGTAGAATTGCTTGATTTCTAAAGAAACGTACAAAGGCTCTTTTTCAGGATTCAAGTATTTTGTTTCGTGCGCATTTTCAAACCATCGAATCAGCTGCAGCGCCGCACCGTCTACCAGACTCAGGTACTGACGGCTTGCTCCCTTTGTCCGCGACTCCGCGCATAATGCTCTTGTAAATCGGGCAGACTGATTTGTTACAAGCTGCTCTTTTAATCTGATAGATAAGAGACATGTCTAAGAAAAGCCGTAAATGAAAAATTTGTTGGAATAAAGACAAGGGAAAGTCTGCTAGATGGGCGCCTGTTGACTCAAGCGGCCCTCGAGCGTCGGGTAGCGCTCTCAGCAGCCCCGTCAATGTCACGTCAACAATTCGCTTTTCTTCTCTTAAAAAGACACTGTAGCCTTTTTGCTTCAATGAATTGATCAGCACAAAATTAAGAATAAATAAATGTAGCATTTGGAGCACCGGGCTTATAAAGTCCCCCAGGGCGCATACCCCCGGGCTATTGAATGGATAAAGGGCGCTTTACAGAGGACGCAGTGAGCAAAATGGGTCTCTATGGTGCAATTAACAAAATGGTCTAATCCCATATCTTAACAAATGCAAATATTGGAGTTTTGTTAAAATGTTTAAGTGAACAATTAAATCAAAGTTTACAAGTGCAACTTCTCGCCCAAAGGCACAATAACGTGAATAATGTAGTAAATGTGCAGTCCTAGAAGAGTCTTTGTTGTCACCGAGGGCTGATGATACGTTTCCAGATAAGTAAATAGCATTTAAATCCTATTTTAATAAATGTAATATAGTTTTGAGAAGCCAGTAATGAACAAGGAGAGCATGTAGCGCGAGTAGGCTACATGGCAGGCTTATTTACAGTCTTGGTCCCGTTGTCACCCAATAGTCTCCCAAACTACGAACCTTTGAGAAATGTGTTCATACTTGATATGCGTTCTCTCTATATTAAGTGTTTTTTCCATCATGATTGCTTTTTGACAGATAGGCTACTAATTGAAGGGCCTTTCCAAAACAACCTATGCTTTGGGTTGTTTGTCCCTTAATTTGAGCAGCAACGTGGAGTATAGGCTAGCTATATTTGAAAATGGTCTAATCATTCCAATTAAAAGACATTACATTGAAGTACATTTGAATGTATTTCTAGAATGAAGAATGTAGCCTAACACATAGGCATAGATATAGCCTGTAGTTGTCTTCAGAATTGAGTTCAGAAATAAAAACAACCTTGGAGATCAACGACGTCACCAACAGAATTACAGATCAACAGGAATGATATGGATAGCATATGAGCCTTTGTTTTTGTCTGTTTATTTAAATAGCCGACACAGTGATGAATGTATTCATTTGCTCACTTTCATTCACTCGTTAATACACCCCGTAGTGGTTATTAACTCCCTGGCACGAGACGGATCAGGACATTGGGATGAAGCGGATTTCTGATATGACAAGAGTGAGAGCCGCAATGTGGAGCTCCGAGGGCCCCTGCATGCTAACGCGGGCTTTGAGAGCTCTCCCCAGGGAAAGCATGAATGTCTGGCTGTTAAGACTTCTTGACAGAGATTACCGTCCCCATAGCACTTGTCTTGAGAGAGGGGAACCTTTCTTTTGAAACACTTTTCTTGAGAGAGGGGAACCGTTCTTTTGAAACACTTTAGCACAATAACTGGCTTCAAACGGGCATCTAAAATTTAGAGCTGCACCATTTTCATGTGGCAAGGAAAAGCATGCATTACCAAGTGTCTTTGTGCGTAATACTCAGTACTACCTACGGAAAAGTGCCTAGATTTTTCCTTGGACAGAAAAACGTTTCAGCTGCCCGCTTTTTCTCTTCTGTCCACTCTTGAAAGTAAACAGACCGTGCGCGTAAATGATGCACATGAGATATCTGATATATACCATCTCCTTTGGATTCATAAATGAATGTATAGGATAATGTATAGACTTGATGTATAGGCTATGTGAACATGCACACACAAATAAATGTGGAATGGACATCACAAACACAACACGCATTCTGAAGGTTGCACAGTATCACCAGTAAACTGACCCAAATGCCATATCCAACTCTGCATAAAGTAGTTGGTAACATATTTTGAACTTAACATATCCACGGTGAGTCGTTTTTCATTGTATTTTATTAATGATGTCTTAAGTTAATATCCTGTTAACGTTTCCACACGGTGCTGTGCCGTTGATAGTACGAATGAAGTCAGTGCGCAACGGCTCTGTCTGTGCGAATCCAGTGTCTGTGTTTGCGCTCCTAGTATCTGTGTTTGCGCTCCCAGTGTCTGTGTTTGCGCTCCCAGTGTCTGTGTTTGCGCTCCCAGTGTCTGTGTTTGCGCTCCCAGTGTCTGTGTTTGCGCTCCCAGTGTCTGTGTTTGCGCTCCCAGTGTCTGTGTTTGCGCTCCTAGTGTCTGTGTTTGCGCTCCCAGTGTCTGTGTTTGTGCTCCCAGTGTCTGTGTTTGCGCTCCCAGTGTCTGTGTTTGCGCTCCTAGTGTCTGTGTTTGCGCTCCCAGTGTCTGTGTTTGTGCTCCCAGTGTCTGTGTTTGCGCTCCCAGTGTCTGTGTTTGCGCTCCCAGTGTCTGTGTTTGCGCTCCCAGTGTCTGTGTTTGTGCTCCCAGTGTCTGTGTTTGCGCTCCCAGTGTCTGTGTTTGCGCTCCCAGTGTCTGTGTTTGCGCTCCTAGTGTCTGTGTTTGCGCTCCCAGTGTCTGTGTTTGTGCTCCCAGTGTCTGTGTTTGCGCTCCCAGTGTCTGTGTTTGCGCTCCCAGTGTCTGTGTTTGTGCTCCCAGTGCCTGTGTTTGCGCTCCCAGTGTCTGTGTTTGCGCTCCCAGTGTCTGTGTTTGCGCTCCCAGTGGTGCGCAAGTGTAAACAATTTTACACAGAGTCATGAGTATATCACTAAGAAATATTCTTTATTTAAGTATTCACATTTTTAAATAAATAAATATTTTCAAATACACTGAAGATATAATAACAGTTTGATAGGCTATTAGTGATGTGACATTGTGAGAGAAAAAAATTCTCCATCACATTTCCATCCAAATAATGTGCTTAAAGCTAGCCAGTATTCACCATTACACAAAATACAGCTATTGTTTTACAAAAATAATACTAACAAATGTTGCTATTCATTTGGGTATATCATAAAACCAATATCGACCTGTCTAGCTGTAATATAATCCATTGGCAACAACGAATGGACCGTTATCAGAAAAAAACTACATATAAAACGAACAACATGTATACAATTATACAACATTCCAGAGAAATTCCCTGTTTATATATTTTATTCTCTTCCTATGTACAGGTGACTGAACACGATAAGAACAGTCGACTTTTTGGCTGCATTCAGAATTCCACAGGTGCTATGAGGACCAATTGTCTCTGTTGAGGATCGGGGAAGATCATGGGAAGTTCAGGGAGAGACGGACAGGTCTCCATCATCCTCTTTCCCTGATGAGGAAGGAGACATGGGCATGTCCTCTTCCTCCTCCGAGCACCGTGCAGATGACAGGGACGAGCACTTGCAACTGTGGGAGCCGGATCTGTGCGCGCCGCTCTTCCCCTCCTTCTTGTGTTTGACTCTGCGGTTCTGGAACCAGATCTTGACCTGCTTCTCTGACAGGTTTAGATATGTGGCGATCTCAATGCGTCGAAGTCTGGAGAGGTACATGTTGGAAGTGAACTCTCTCTCCAACTCCAAAAGTTGCGTGCTGGTAAAGGCTGTGCGCATGCGCTTGCTGCTCTGAAGTTGGCTGTTGTTGTTTTCTGTAAAAGCAAAGAAATATACACATTTAATTAAGTTATCCAAAATGCTAAATAAAACACCGGAATAAATGTTCATTCAGCTGATGAAGCTCATTCTGTGTAAAAGTATCAATTGTGTATTCAATACGTTTACTCACCGATGGAGATGCAGTGGAACTGTCGTGGGTCTGGAACCGAATAGGTTGCTTGATATATCCCCGGACCGTGGTTGAGGTTGACGCCGGTGGAGGACGTGTGGTGCCTCGATAGTGCAGAATGGCAGTACTGGGAGCCGAAGGTAGGGAAGGATGCCTTGAGGAGTGGCAAGGTCGGTGGGGACGGGTGGAGCTGGGATACGCATAGCGGACAGAAGCATAGCAAGCCAGCCTTCCGTGAGTGGCAAGAGCCTGCGGACAGCCCATGGAGTGGGTGAGACGGGTGCATAGCGTAAGGAAATAAAGGTGGATTGTTTTCCCTCCCTTTATCATTTGCCTCCCTCAAAATCAAGGAATCCACAAGAAAGGACCTCGGCATCTTTGCAAACTTGCTGCTCAGTACTTGGTAAACTTTTTCAGTCAGCGCGTTGTTTCGTTCTGAACTGCTTGCTTGGCGGGTGGACAGCGGAGTGGTGCTGAAAGGACACTGACGCTCTTTAAATAGTTGTAGTCCCGGTCCGGCCATGTGACGGTTACGCCGTGAGCGTCTAAGAGCTCTCAATAGGGTTTTGTGCCTTTTCTCTTGGCATTCACACTGCACGCTTCCCCATTATTTCACTTGTTAACTAAATGAACTGCATAATGTGGTCTATTCTTGTCAGCCCCACCCACGCCGCAAGAGGCGGCACTACCCCTTCTACATGTTAGCTTCGCTCTTATTTATTATACTACGTTTTAATATCTATAATTTGAGAAATAAACATTTAGCCAATGTACTGGGGTAGCCATTTCTACTGGTCTGTCTGTTTTCAGAAAATCTACTCATTTATGGAACACCATCAGCACTTATCCAACTAAGCCTACACTTTCCGCATAACATAACAGAGAATGTGTTTAACTTGATCAATCATGAGTAACAGTTGGGGAGTTGAGTGGTATTTGCTCTGTAATGTTTACGTTAAATAAGCTGTAAGTTAATATTTTCTGGAATCCAAGCACATATGCATGCCACACAAAAGATGCAGGACACACAATAGCCTCGTAGTCTCGAAATACAATAAAACGTTTGCATTTTGTTCTAATTTATGCTGGAGAGGACCTTCCTTAATTGGCATCGTTAAGGCTTCTATGTTGAACTTGCAAGTATGTCGTAATATTTGTGAACACATGACATATAGCCCTATAGGACATATTAGGACCTTTATGTCTATACAAGTGAAAATATAGGCTATATATTATATATATATATATATATATATATATATATTATTGATTGCTGCTAAAGGTAGGATTATCTGCAAACAAATAAGTGTTTAATTTAAAACGTGTGAATGTACTTGTCCATTTTGAGGCCAATGTATCATTTCTAGACACAGAAAGGACAAGTCACAGCCTGAAGGCAATGCGGTTCAAACCAGTGATTAATTCCTGTGCCCGGGCCCCCGCCGAGTCCGGGAAAGAATATATAAAAATAACCAGGTTTTCACTCGCCGGCCCTTATTGAATGTCATTGTGGAGTGTTTTCAATGCAAGAGAAAGAGACTCGAATTAAAGTGTGTGACAGCGGCGGATAGACGCACACAAAGGCGACTCTGTCACAGAGAGGCCAAATGCGTGCGCGTGAAAGCCCCCGCCTCGCTCTGATTGAATTAAGTAATAGGAAAACATTTTCTTTCACTTTAGGTCTTCTAAACAACACCTTCAAAGGGATGGGAACCATTAATGTTTGAGTAAACAGTGAAATGTCGTTTATATTCCTCCCAGCCGTATTGCGTTTCTTTTATTTTTTGTTTTTGAATTGTCCCTAAAAAGCTTCCCTATTTTATTCACATTAGAAACTTAGACGACGCAAATGTAAATATTCTTTCAAAATTCAAACAGTGCTTTCTCAGAGGAAGAGAGAGAAAATAAGATGGGTAATTGGTTATAATGCTTATAAACATATATCAGATAGCAACTGGATAAAACCATAACATGAATAGGCCTATAAGGTTTTGTCACCAGTTTGGGCTACGACTGGAGTTTCCAAATTTATTATATCTAAAATCTTATATTTTACATGCATGCTTTCTACCCAGGTTGCTAGTGTGCTTTCTGCAACAAGTGCGCTACGGCAGGATGTCAAGAACTTTCTAATTCCCATGGGCAAGGAATCTTTCCCACGAATGACAATACTAACTCTTAGGCTAAGGAAATATGTTGCAATGGGCTGTGTATAAATTAAATCTTATTATTAGAGTCTGTTAATTTTGCAAGGTGCAAAAAAATCCACAACTTCTCATGTGTGCATGACCACATAGCACACTGGACACCTTTCTGGCTGCGACGTTGCAGAGTAAAATGTTGGTGTCTCTGGTGGTCGTTGACAAGCGTGACAATTACCTGTCTGCTCACCGCTCATGCTTTTCAGTTCAGAACCGAGCTGCTCACATAATGGCTTTTCAGTCTAGAAGCAAGCCCGCCCATATGCAGCATACAAACCTATTTGTTTTATCTCCTGTAAAATGACCAGGGACTCTGCTCCGCGGAAAATACCACTCGACTTACATTAAGGGTATAATTTGGTCGCAACTTTGCCGCGCCATAATAGCAGGTATTTACCGCACAAATTAGGAGCAATTAAACCCTTAAACAAGCTGTAGGTACAGATTCATGCGGACAAGAGCCTGTTATCTGCAACAGAGTGGGTTTAGGCCTTTCATTCTCTTGGACGCCGTATGCCAGGCGTCTTCCATTAACTAATAGGCCAATCTCGCTCCAGTCCCTTGACCCACCACATCCCCTTTCAATTATATGCTGTATTCTAAATTTGAATTACAAAATGGGTTAATAATGTTGTATTAATGTAACAATTAATTCATTAAACGCATTTCCTTATTTTCGCAACAAAAATGTAAAACATTAGAGGCTCAGAGTTTGTTGGGGTATGATCTCACAAGGCACAATAAAATTGGTCTGGAATTGGTGCTGTTTCAACAGGTGGAGGGTTACATTGAATTATCTGGTCACTATTAGAACAGTGACATTTGCTTGGCTGGTTGGCGTTTAGAGTCGGCTCATTGCTTAAATATATTATCAAAGGAAATCGTTTTCAAAATAACGGTCATAGCTGTCATCCCGTGGGTAGGAATATAGGGGTGCTGGGGGTCGCTATTTAGGGAGGCTCATCCTCATTTGTAATCCCAACTGGAGACCGACAAATAGCTTTGACCTCAGAAAACATGGCCCTCTGGAGGCGCAGGCCAGAAGTGCAAGAAATCTCATCCAGTATAATGACTTTGTTACTGAAACAAATCAAACAGCTACTCTGCAGCTCCCTGTCTGTGCGAAACAGCATACTCATAGATACTCTAGACACTGTTATGAAGTCCTCATTTCATAAAGTAGGCTGCAGCCTAACATTCATATAAGATGAATCAATGACATATATTGTGAAACTAGAAACAAAAGCAGTGAACATCTACAAGTACAACAACAAATAGATTACTCACTCAAGTCAAACCACAAATAGAATAAGAATCTGATAAACATTTAATCTAATCCACTAATAAGTATCCAATAGTGTGATGTCACAAACCATACAACTGAAAAAGCAACAACTGAAAATAGCCAAACCATTAATCAAATATTCCAATAAACAATAATCATGATACCAGTTGAATATTGTTAATGCATGATGATGATGATGATATTGGCCAGCACCCCGTTGTGCCACCAGAAAATGATATTTTCATGGGTTTGTGTGTGAGTCTAATGATCTCCCATTTGATAAAATAAAGAGGGCACTCTGTTCATGGGGATGTAGTCAATATCTCCTTTTATTCTAGTATGAATTATTCATCGTTTTGAGACACTCCGCCCCCGTACTTAATATGTACACACATTTTACAGCCACACATCTCTAGTAGGAGGGATGGTCTTAGCTGACAGTGTAACAGGATTTAGGGTCCCAGTGGGGTTTGGCCGAGCCGGACGGGCGCTGTGACTGTCGATGTGACACAGAGGGCCGGCTGCCCCTCCTAATCTTCCCCTGAGGCGACTGCACAGACTGCAGGTCCTGCTGCACCACTATGGGTAGGCACACAAAGGCCTGATTATCATTCATATGCTCAGCAGAGCCACCAGTCCAACAGACAACACTGCTAACCCAACTACCAGCTGAGTAGTGCAATATGTACAGCACACCATGGGGACTAATGAATCCTTAAGTGTGCGTGTGTGTGTGTGTCTGTGTGTGTGTGTGTGTGTGTCTTGCTCCATTTGGTAGCAATACGAGTTATCAAGATGAACTTGAACATAGATAAACACATTTTCTTGCATTTACATTTATATTTGGGTCATTTAGCAGACACTATTATTCAGAGCGATTGACAGTAAAGTGCAATCATCCAAGGAATGTGAAAAATTAAAAGGTAAAGTATGGGTTTAGTGCCTACCATAAGTTAGCTATGTATGGGAAGTATCATCAAATATTTACGATGCAGTGTGAGGAGGTGGGTTGTAAATCTACAGCAAGAGTGAAAGTCACCTGAAGAGGGCTGTTATGGTGACCGTATTACCACCACATCTGCAGTCACAATCATTACCATAGTCAAATTCCATGTGGCTGTTGAGTCACAGTAACTGGGCTTCTCCAAAACTGCGCTCTGTAAATGAATGGTGCTGATGGTTGTTAGTAGCCTACCAAACTTGCTAATGTCCCTAAAGTCAGGTGAACTGAATACTTTTAAAATCATGTGATATCATTATGACTAATCATAACAGCCCTATACCATTTCATAATGCCCAATCAATGAATATATCAATAAATTGCTTTACATGCATTCATAAACCAATATAAGAGAATAATAGTATTCAACAATAGTCAACAGTGCTCAATTAAATCAAACCCGTATTGCAGTATCTACAGAGTAGCTGTTTTTCCTATGGTCAAATAGCAGAGAACTAATTTGTGCACTGTAGGAACCAATTAGTACACAGAAGATTGAACAAATTCAGCATCTTGTCCTTGCTGAGGTCAGACCCTTTTTAATACTGTCACACCCTGATCTCTTTCACCTGTCTTTGTGCTTGTCTCCCCCCCCCCATCCAGGTGTCGCCCATTTGCCCCATTATCCCCTGTGTATTTATACCTGTGTTCTCTGTACATCTGTTGCCAGTTTGTCTTGTCAAGCCTACCAGCATTTTTCCTGTACTCCTGTTTTTGCTCTAGTCCCTGTTTTGACCGTTCTGCCTGCCCTGAGCCTGCCTGCCGTTCTGTACCTTGTGACACTGTCCTGGATTACTGACCTCTGTCTGCCCTGACCCTGAGCCTGCCTGCCGTTCTGTACCTTGTGACACTGTCCTGGATTACTGACCTCTGTCTGCCCTGACCCTGAGCCTGCCTGCCGTTCTGTACCTTGTGACACTGTCCTGGATTACTGACCTCTGTCTGCCCTGACCCTGAGCCTGCCTGCCGTTCTGTACCTTGTGACACTGTCCTGGATTACTGACCTCTGTCTGCCCTGACCCTGAGCCTGCCTGCCGTTCTGTACCTTGTGACACTGTCCTGGATTACTGACCTCTGTCTGCCCTGACCCTGAGCCTGCCTGCCGTTCTGTACCTTGTGACACTGTCCTGGATTACTGACCTCTGTCTGCCCTGACCCTGAGCCTGCCTGCCGTTCTGTACCTTGTGACACTGTCCTGGATTACTGACCTCTGTCTGCCCTGACCCTGAGCCTGCCTGCCGTTCTGTACCTTGTGACACTGTCCTGGATTACTGACCTCTGTCTGCCCTGACCCTGAGCCTGCCTGCCGTTCTGTACCTTGTGACACTGTCCTGGATTACTGACCTCTGTCTGCCCTGACCCTCAGCCTGCCTGCCGTTCTGTACCTTGTGACACTGTCCTGGATTACTGACCTCTGTCTGCCCTGAGCCTGCCTGCCGTTCCGTACCTTGTGACACTGTCCTGGATTACTGACCTCTGTCTGCCCTGACCCTGAGCCTGCCTGCCGTTCTGTACCTTGTGACACTGTCCTGGATTACTGACCTCTTTCTGCCCTGACCCTGAGCCTGCCTGCCGTTCTGTACCTTGTGACACTGCCCTGGATTACTGACCTCTGCCTGCCCTGACCCTGAGCCTGCCTGCCGTTCTGTACCTTGTGACACTGTCCTGGATTACTGACCTCTGTCTGCCCTGACCCTGAGCCTGCCTGCCGTTCTGTACCTTGTGACACTGTCCTGGATTACTGACCTCTGTCTGCCCTGAGCCTGCCTGCCGTTCTGTACCTTGTGACACTGTCCTGGATTACTGACCTCTGTCTGCCCTGACCCTGAGCCTGCCTGCCGTTCTGTACCTTGTGACACTGTCCTGGATTACTGACCTCTGTCTGCCCTGACCCTGAGCCTGCCTGCCGTTCTGTACCTTGTGACACTGTCCTGGATTACTGACCTCTGTCTGCCCTGACCCTGAGCCTGCCTGCCGTTCTGTACCTTGTGACACTGTCCTGGATTACTGACCTCTGTCTGCCCTGACCCTGAGCCTGCCTGCCGTTCTGTACCTTGTGACACTGTCCTGGATTACTGACCTCTGTCTGCCCTGACCCTGAGCCTGCCTGCCGTTCTGTACCTTGTGACACTGTCCTGGATTACTGACCTCTGTCTGCCCTGACCCTCAGCCTGCCTGCCGTTCTGTACCTTGTGACACTGTCCTGGATTACTGACCTCTGTCTGCCCTGAGCCTGCCTGCCGTTCCGTACCTTGTGACACTGTCCTGGATTACTGACCTCTGTCTGCCCTGACCCTGAGCCTGCCTGCCGTTCTGTACCTTGTGACACTGTCCTGGATTACTGACCTCTTTCTGCCCTGACCCTGAGCCTGCCTGCCGTTCTGTACCTTGTGACACTGCCCTGGATTACTGACCTCTGCCTGCCCTGACCCTGAGCCTGCCTGCCGTTCTGTACCTTGTGACACTGTCCTGGATTACTGACCTCTGTCTGCCCTGACCCTGAGCCTGCCTGCCGTTCTGTACCTTGTGACACTGTCCTGGATTACTGACCTCTGTCTGCCCTGAGCCTGCCTGCCGTTCTGTACCTTGTGACACTGTCCTGGATTACTGACCTCTGTTTGCCCTGAGCCTGCCTGCCGTTCTGTACCTTGTGACACTGTCCTGGATTACTGACCTCTGTCTGCCCTGACCCTGAGCCTGCCTGCCGTTCTGTACCTTGTGACACTGTCCTGGATTACTGACCTCTGTCTGCCCTGACCCTGAGCCTGCCTGCCGTTCTGTACCTTGTGACACTGTCCTGGATTACTGACCTCTGTCTGCCCTGACCCTGAGCCTGCCTGCCGTTCTGTACCTTGTGACACTGTCCTGGATTACTGACCTCTGTTTGCCCTGAGCCTGCCTGCCGTTCTGTACCTTGTGACACTGTCCTGGATTACTGACCTCTGTCTGCCCTGACCCTGAGCCTGCCTGCCGTTCCGTACCTTGTGACACTGTCCTGGATTACTGACCTCTGTTTGCCCTGAGCCTGCCTGCCGTTCTGTACCTTGTGACACTGTCCTGGATTACTGACCTCTGCCTGCACTGACCCTGAGCCTGCCTGCCGTTCTGTACCTTGTGACACTGTCCTGGATTACTGACCTCTGTCTGCCCTGACCCTGAGCCTGCCTGCCGTTCTGTACCTTGTGACACTGTCCTGGATTACTGACCTCTGTTTGCCCTGACCCTGAGCCTGCCTGCCGTTCCGTACCTTGTGACACTGTCCTGGATTACTGACCTCTGTCTGCCCTGACCCTGAGCCTGCCTGCCGTTCCGTACCTTGTGACACTGTCCTGGATTACTGACCTCTGTCTGCCCTGACCCTGAGCCTGCCTGCCGTTCCGTACCTTGTGACACTGTCCTGGATTACTGACCTCTGTTTGCCCTGAGCCTGCCTGCCGTTCTGTACCTTGTGACACTGTCCTGGATTACTGACCTCTGTCTGCCCTGACCCTGAGCCTGCCTGCCGTTCTGTACCTTGTGACACTGTCCTGGATTACTGACCTCTGTTTGCCCTGACCCTGAGCCTGCCTGCCGTTCCGTACCTTGTGACACTGTCCTGGATTACTGACCTCTGCCTGCCCTGAGCCTGCCTGCCGTTCTGTACCTTGTGACACTGTCCTGGATTACTGACCTCTGTCTGCCCTGACCCTGAGCCTGCCTGCCGTTCTGTACCTTGTGACACTGTCCTGGATTACTGACCTCTGCCTGCACTGACCCTGAGCCTGCCTGCCGTTCTGTACCTTGTGACACTGTCCTGGATTACTGACCTCTGTCTGCCCTGACCCTGAACCTGCCTGCCGTTCTGTACCTTGTGACACTGTCCTGGATTACTGACCTCTGCCTGCCCTGAGCCTGCCTGCCGTTCTGTACCTTGTGACACTGTCCTGGATTACTGACCTCTGCCTGCCCTGACCCTGAGCCTGCCTGCCGTTCTGTACCTTGTGACACTGTCCTGGATTACTGACCTCTGTCTGCCCTGACCCTGAGCCTGCCTGCCGTTCTGTACCTTTCGGACTCTTCTCTGGATTACTGACCTCTGCCTGCCCTTGACCTGTCATTTGCCTGCCCCCTGTTTTTGAAATAAACTTTTGTTACTTGAGCAATTTCTCAAGCAAGTATTTAGCTAGGTCTGTCTGGAAGTGGTCTGAGTGGGGAGGGGAAAACTGAAAACTAACTGTTATTGGCAGAGAGGTTTGGAACGCTCTTGCTTATTGGTCTATTTACTCATTTACGGCCTGGTGATTTCACCAAGCAGGCCAAATTTCCATCCCACCAAAACAGGCTGAAATTTCAGGTGGTCTTTTCAAACAACTCTTACACTAAAAGGGCATTATCATCATTTTCATGAGTTCACAGTATTATTCCAACCTCATAGTGTGGAAATGCATACAGTATAAAACACAGGAAAATCAAGTTTTTGACTGCACTAGGCCTTAAGGCATTTTGACGAAATGCCCATCAAACTATACTGAAGTATAGAGCTAATGGACGTTTGATAACGACACTCTGCGTACATAATACCCGTTTGATGTGAATACATTTGTTATGGTATAGATATGTTTTAAAATGTCCCCTTTGGCTTTCATTCCCATATGAAAGCCTTGACATGCTGCTCAAAGGGGTCTTTTTCCCTATGGAGGTCATCAGGCCATTTTGTATGGCTGACTCAGATTTTTCCGATTCAGTAGACTTTTCGGCTTTAAAATAACAGGTCAAACCAATGAATTTAATGAACTCCCAGACACAATGCATGCGCCTTGCCATTTGAACTGCAATAAAGGGCGATGGGCAGGTCAGCAAGCTCTTTCAACGGTTTGTACACAAATGTGTGACAGAATGCTTAGAATGCGGCCACTTCAGCATCTCCATTGACAAGTTGTTCAAAGTGTTGGGGACGTCAGTGACAGTGCCTTCAGCCAAGGTACCCCCCCTTTGTTCCGCTCTCTGTTTCTGTCCTTTTATCACACCCAAACACTCCCTAACAACAATATGTGAAAGAATGGCAAACCACTTTCTCCACCACTTTCCTTCCCTCTCCTTAGAAAAAGTCATAAGAAACCCACAGAAACTAGTCATGTGCACAGAGTTATGACCCAAACGAGTGCTGCCTGTCTCTCTCTACTCCTCCCTCCTTTTAATCGTTTTACTTTTCTGTTCCTCCCTAGTTCCCTCCCTTCATTCTTTTCTTCCCCTCCTTCATTGTAGCCATCTCGCTCTCTCATCGTCCCTCTTTCAGCTCCTCTCATGTCTCTCTGTGAGCTGGCTACATTGGCTCTTGGAGAGAAAGCGGGAGAAAGCGGGAGGGAGGGGTGGGGAGATGTGCTTGAAAAGAAGAATAGACCGTATAGGAAGGAGGGAGAAATTTGGTTAAACTTCAAGCACTTTTCAAAGATTGCGATGCTATCTGAAATCAATTTCCAATCACACAGCATTGTCCTATGATGAAAGCTGGAAGTTGAGGATACAGGTTGAAATTCTAAATATTTTGAAGAAACATGTATTCTTAGTGAACTAGCTAACTAGTTTCAGATATACTTGAACAAGTAAACCATAGGCTATTTGATAGAGTCCCACAGTACTTGTGTATTCGCTTAATTTAATTAATTGGATCCCCCCTGGGATTGACGACTGAGCCATGGGAGGGAGGAGGAGAATAGAAGAGGGGTTGGGGAGGGTGGGAAGCTGCCACACTGCCTGCAAACTGTCAACATTACTATTGTATTTCTATTGACTTGTTTATTTCCATTTCTTACTCAAACTAAAGTGGTTTAATTGCAATAATGGGATTGTATAATTAAGCTCTCAGGATTGCATTGCTGCTTGGATGGCTCCATCATCTCTTATATCCTGTTAATTTCCCACCCCCTGAAGTTTTCCCTCTCTCCCATCATTCTCCTTTTAACAGTTAGTATAATTTTTTATTAGTTTAAGAGAAAATATTGTGATGGAGAAAATGCAATATTAATGTTAGCATTGTTTTAAATTCAGTACTTTTCCAAGTATTTTGGAGCAGTGTTTTAGAATAGATGAGCTGTGTTTAGTGAATTGCATTGTTACTTTGCACTATAATGGTAAAAACAGTACTATTTTAGAGGCAGGAGCATATTTTTTGTTGGCAATTTTATTTCTGAAGTGGTGCTATAGCAGAACATATGTTGTGTGGAAATGCTGTGGTGAAGGTTGAGTTGCTCAATTCAGTGTAAATTCTGATGAAAATGTAAAACTGTACCCAGTCCTGAAATGAGTGAGCTGTTGCCAAGGCGAGATCGACACTTTCAGGGTAATGAATAAGACATTTGGGGACGTGAGTAAGAATAGCCCCCTGATTCATTTTCATAACCCAATATCCCCTTTTCTTACCAAATCTCTATGGCCGTCATTGTGTTTTGGAGCCAGCTTTTGTTTAAGTTTTCGTTTGATTTTTTTTCTCTCATTCATTCCTGCATCTGACTTCTCCCCCCACCCTAATGATCGGGGTGACCACCCCCCCCCCCTCCTCCAGTCCTCTCTCTCCCTCTCTCTGCATTTGACAGTGCAGGGCTCTGTCCCAGCTTTTTGTCTCTGAGTTATGACGTAAGCGCTGAGAAAAAGCCCAACTCTGTGGTTCTGGGGTATAAAATGTGTTGCTTTTTTTGTGGCTGCTGGGGACGGGTCACTGCCCATTTCAGAGGGTCCCCAGTTTTCTGCAGATGCGCTCTATTGAGGAGGCGACACGCGGCGGGACGCTGCTGAGTGGGGGGTTACTACTCCTCCATTACCATAGAAACCAATACACTGGCTTTCAGCTAGCCCGGGCCAGGGGTCCACTGACACCGACCTTCGCACTGATCTGAGTCCTGACAGAACCCAAACGGACCTCCGCACACTGAATAATACTAATTTGTTGCCAGTTTGTCAAACATAACAAGAGCTGCCAGAACCGTTATGACAGCCTGTGCACAGATTACTTTAATAAATGAGACCTACTCTTTGGGATGCCACTCCCATGATGGACCACAGACAAATAAGATGAATTGGAAGATACCCAAACAGAACCACTCCAAGATGACACAAACCAGTACAGGGCCAAACCCTACATTATGGAGCAGAACTCTCAGGTACGGGACTTCTCAGCACTACATTTAGAACTATACACAGCCACGAGACAGGTCATCTGTACAGAATGTAACCAACCCAAAACAGAACTAAAAGTAAATCACAAAACAGCGCTAGATAACAAACAAGAGCTCAACAAGTCCTAATTCCTTAACACTAAATACAATTCTGAAAATGTATACATTTCCAAACAATTCAAATGATTAATTTCACATCAGTAAGCATGCTGAGTTGTGTGTGAAATGTGTGTGTGTGAAGTGTACACAAAATATGTGCTTGTTTGGATGATAGGGACGCAACATGTGTGTGTAACAGTGTGCGTTTGTATACGTATATTACCTGTGTATGGGCATCAAATGAGCAAGCCCGGAGGGTACAATGTCAGAGTTCACACTCACTGCCCTCACCCCTGGCAGGTGCAGCCCCTGGGGGCGTGAGGAGGAGGCCCCTCATCTCTCCCACCTCTTCACGCTGCTCAGACAGAGAAAGAGAGAGATGTGAAAGGGTGCACTCCAGAAAGCCATCACCTGCTCCCTCCGCCCTCCAATCCCCACTAACCCCCCCCCCCCCCCCCCCCCCCCCCACCTCCGAACCATCCTATCACCCTCTGCTCCTCACTGCCTACTTTGACTGACTGGGGTGGGGAGAAAGAGAGAGAGAAAGAGAGCAAGAGATAGAGAGAGAGAGAAAAAAAGAGAGAGAGAAAGAGAGACAGACAGACAGACAGACAGACAGAAAGAGAGGGAGAGAGAGAGAGAGAGAGAGAGAGAGAGAGAGAGAGAGAGAGAGAGAGAGAGAGAGAGAGAGAGAGAGAGAGAGAGAGAGAGAAAAGAGAGAGAGAGAGAGAGAGAGAAAAAGAGAGAGAGAGAGAGAAAAAGAGAGAGAGAGAGAAAGAGAGAGAGAAAAAGAGAGAGAATGAGAGAGAGCCGAGAGAGAGAGAAAGAGAGAGAGAGAGGGAGAGAGAGACCTCCAAAATAATGACACCAACACAGGAACAGACTGAAGACATAAAAAACATGTAAAACCTGGAGAAGACATGAGTGACACTGAAACCAACAACCTAGAGTGTAAACCATGAGCTAGTGCAGTGTGATTTTGTTTTTGCTAAGTTGTGGGTATGAATGCTTTTGGCATCAGAAATGTACATTTGTCATGCCCACAGAGGGCAGTGAATTGGACTGGGAGCTGAATTGAGACTGTGTGGACAGAGAGTCCATGGGTGAGGTTGAGTATTGATGGACGCCCCTCCCAGTCTCTCCCAGCCTCCCCCTCCATTGTGGCTTGAGTGAGTGTATCCTCCTGCTCTGAGAGGTGGAATGCGTCTCCTCTCCTCCACGGCCGTGATGGATAGAGCCCTTGTCCTGCACTCCTTTGCCCCTCCCTCTGAATCCCTTCTTTCTCTCTTTTAGGCTTTGACTCTTTCATCCCATCCTTTTATTCTACACCAATAAAAGTCACTGATTCTTCATTGGCTGTTGTGTGGATCTGAGAGGCTCTGAGAATTTTCATCTGGAGTGTGTCACACATCATCACACAAATACACACGCATGCACATAAACCAACGCCAGCACAGAAATGTATAGAAACACACCACATTCACACACATAAACTAAGACAAAAAAAACAACAAAAAAACACAACAAAAAATGTATTGTATCCATAGTAGAAGTTTCTCTCCTCTCTCCTGCTCTATTGACCCTCATTTACACTCCATTAACAACTCTATTGTCTGGTGTTGTGCTGTTCAGTCTGGTGTTGTGCTGTTCAGTCTGGTGTTGTGCTGTTCAGTCTGGTGTTGTTCTGTTCAGTGTGGTGTTGTGCTGTTCAGTGTGGTGTTGTTCTGTTCAGTCTGGTGTTGTGCTGTTCAGTGTGGTGTTGTGCTGTTCAGTGTGGTGTTGTGCTGTTCAGTGTGGTGTTGTGCTGTTCAGAGTGGTGTTGTGCTGTTCAGAGTGGTGTTGTGCTGTTCAGTCTGGTGTTGTGCTGTTCAGTGTGGTGTTGTGCTGTTCAGTGTGGTGTTGTTCTGTTCAGTGTGGTGTTGTGCTGTTCAGTGTGGTGTTGTGCTGTTCAGTCTGGTGTTGTGCTGTTCAGTCTGGTGTTGTGCTGTTCAGTGTGGTGTTGTTCTGTTCAGTGTGGTGTTGTGCTGTTCAGTGTGGTGTTGTTCTGTTCAGTCTGGTGTTGTGCTGTTCAGTGTGGTGTTGTGCTGTTCAGTGTGGTGTTGTGCTGTTCAGAGTGGTGTTGTGCTGTTCAGAGTGGTGTTGTGCTGTTCAGTCTGGTGTTGTGCTGTTCAGTGTGGTGTTGTGCTGTTCAGTGTGGTGTTGTTCTGTTCAGTGTGGTGTTGTGCTGTTCAGTGTGGTGTTGTGCTGTTCAGTCTGGTGTTGTGCTGTTCAGTCTGGTGTTGTTCTGTTCAGTGTGGTGTTGTTCTGTTCAGTCTGGTGTTGTGCTGTTCAGTCTGATGTTGTGCTTTTCAGTGTGGTGTTGTTCTGTTCAGTCTGGTGTTGTGCTGTTCAGTCTGGTGTTGTGCTGTTCAGTCTGGTGTTGTGCTGTTCAGTGTGGTGTTGTTCTGTTCAGTGTGGTGTTGTTCTGTTCAGTGTGGTGTTGTGCTGTTCAGTGTGGTGTTGTGCTGTTCAGTGTGGTGTTGTGCTGTTCAGAGTGGTGTTGTGCTGTTCAGAGTGGTGTTGTGCTGTTCAGTCTGGTGTTGTGCTGTTCAGTGTGGTGTTGTGCTGTTCAGTGTGGTGTTGTTCTGTTCAGTGTGGTGTTGTGCTGTTCAGTGTGGTGTTGTTCTGTTCAGTGTGGTGTTGTGCTGTTCAGTGTGGTGTTGTTCTGTTCAGTCTGGTGTTGTGCTGTTCAGTGTGGTGTTGTGCTGTTCAGTGTGGTGTTGTGCTGTTCAGAGTGGTGTTGTGCTGTTCAGAGTGGTGTTGTGCTGTTCAGTCTGGTGTTGTGCTGTTCAGTGTGGTGTTGTGCTGTTCAGTGTGGTGTTGTTCTGTTCAGTGTGGTGTTGTGCTGTTCAGTGTGGTGTTGTGCTGTTCAGTCTGGTGTTGTGCTGTTCAGTCTGGTGTTGTTCTGTTCAGTCTGGTGTTGTTCTGTTCAGTCTGGTGTTGTGCTGTTCTGTCTGGTGTTGTGCTGTTCAGTCTGGTGTTGTTCTGTTCAGTCTGGTGTGCTGTTCTGTCTGGTGTTGTGCTGTTCAGTCTGGTGTTGTGCTGTTCAGTCTGGTGTTGTGCTGTTCAGTGTGGTGTTGTTCTGTTCAGTGTGGTGTTGTTCTGTTCAGTCTGGTGTTGTGCTGTTCAGTCTGGTGTTGTGCTGTTCAGTGTGGTGTTGTTCTGTTCAGTGTAGTGTTGTTCTGTTCTGTCTGGTGTTGTGCTGTTCAGTCTGGTGTTGTGCTGTTCAGTCTGGTGTTGTTCTGTTCTGTCTGGTGTTGTGCTGTTCAGTCTGGTGTTGTGCTGTTCAGTGTGGTGTTGTTCTGTTCAGTCTGGTGTTGTTCTGCTCTGTCTGGTGTTGTGCTGTTCAGTCTGGTGTTGTTCTGTTCAGTCTGGTGTTGTGCTGTTCAGTCTGGTGTTGTTCTGCTCAGTCTGGTGTTGTGCTGTTCAGTGTGGTGTTGTTCTGTTCTGTCTGGTGTTGTGCTGTTCAGTGTGGTGTTGTTCTGTTCTGTCTGGTGTTGTGCTGTTCAGTCTGGTGTTGTGCTGTTCAGTGTGGTGTTGTTCTGTTCAGTCTGGTGTTGTGCTGTTCAGTCTGGTGTTGTGCTGTTCTGTCTGGTGTTGTGCTGTTCAGTCTGGTGTTGTTCTGTTCTGTCTGGTGTTGTGCTGTTCAGTCTGGTGTTGTGCTGTTCAGTCTGGTGTTGTTCTGTTCTGTCTGGTGTTGTTCTGTTCTGTCTGGTGTTGTGCTGTTCTGTCTGGTGTTGTGCTGTTCAGTCTGGTGTTGTGCTGTTCAGTGTGGTGTTGTTCTGTTCAGTCTGGTGTTGTGCTGTTCAGTGTGGTGTTGTGCTGTTCAGTGTGGTGTTGTGCTGTTCAGTGTGGTGTTGTGCTGTTTAGTGTAGTGTTGTTCTGTTCAGTCTGGTGTTGTGCTGTTCAGTCTGGTGTTGTGCTGTTCAGTCTGGTGTTGTTCTGTTCTGTCTGGTGTTGTGCTGTTCAGTCTGGTGTTGTTCTGTTCTGTCTGGTGTTGTGCTGTTCATTCTGGTGTTGTTCTGTTCAGTCTGGTGTTGTGCTGTTCAGTCTGGTGTTGTTCTGTTCAGTCTGGTATTGTGCTGTTCTGTCTGGTGTTGTGCTGTTCAGTCTGGTGTTGTGCTGTTCAGTCTGGTGTTGTGCTGTTCAGTCTGGTGTTGTGCTGTTCAGTGTGGTGTTGTTCTGTTCAGTGTGGTGTTGTTCTGTTCAGTCTGGTGTTGTTCTGTTCTGTCTGGTGTTGTGCTGTTCAGTCTGGTGTTGTGCTGTTCAGTGTGGTGTTGTTCTGTTCAGTCTGGTGTTGTGCTGTTCAGTGTGGTGTTGTGCTGTTTAGTGTAGTGTTGTTCTGTTCAGTCTGGTGCTGTGCTGTTCAGAGTGGTGTTGTTCTGTTCAGTCTGGTGTTGTTCTGTTCAGTCTGGTGTTGTGCTGTTCAGTGTGGTGTTGTGCCGTTCAGTGTGGTGTGGCGCTGTTCAGTCTGGTGTTGTGCTGTTCAGTGTGGTGTTGTGCTATTCAGTGGCAAGGGAGTGAGACAGGCTTATATGCCCTTACTAGTGAGATATTCTTAAAAGCTCATATGTCTATGATAGTGTATTTACTGGTCTGCTGCGAGGGTTGTTGAAAGGTTATAAGAGGGCTGTTTAAAAACTATTATTAGATAACATTACGCAATAAGTCACCAGCAGGAGTATGGCTTCATCCCTGAATCACCAATCAGCTCCTGAGTCACTGCGCCCAACCTCTATGGACCCTCTCTGAGATAACTTAGAAATTATATTATATACACTCTCAAATGACACACACAGACACCAAGATAATAGAAAATGCATATATCAATCAATGTAATAAAGCACACAATTGAGCAAATGTTTGAGTATCTATCATAAAATATATTGTTATTTCACATATGAATTTGATATTAGGGTTTATCAATAGTACCAATGGGGAACAGGCATCCCAAGGCTCATAGCTCATTGAAGATGTATGCTTCTGCGTCATATGGCTGTTTGGTACTGTTCATCACGTAGACTGAGATCTATCACCAACTCTAAAACTCTCACTCATCACTTCAAAAAGACACAAAACTACAGGAGCTTGTCACTTTGTGAATGAGTTAAGAGACAGGGTTAAAGCACAGAATACAATGGGATGTTGTCAATGTTTGAACGTTTAGATATTTACAACTCAAATTACCTTGATTCAGTGATATGATGTTACCATAAGTAGTGGGGTGATTGTAGAAAATTTGGGAGGTAACCTGACTGGGACTGAAATCTGCATTATTTTACAAGACTGCTGGTGCCTTAGTAGTTCAATCCCATCTCAGCTGCATGGCTGTAACTGATGAAAGTAGACGGAAAATGAACTGAGGAAACTATCCATTTAAATCTGTGAATAAATGAATCTATAAAATGTACCAATCTGATGTTTGTGTTCACTGTTCAGAAGTATGTGCTAGTGTATACAAGTCTTCAGTGTGTGTGTGTGTGTGTGTGAAAAAATGGGCAGAGGCAGTAAAAGATGAAAGGGAAAAGGGTCAGTAATGAATTTAAAGGAAACTGAACATTAATGGCACTAGCATTACTCATGTTCCATATAACAAATTATTGGAAATTTGTCAAGCACACCAAATTATCTCCTCGTGTCTGTCGGGAGCGCGGTGAAGTCCTCTCTGCCTGCCATGGCAAGACAATTTCAGCTCATTTGACTATTTATAACAATAGAACCACCCATTAAGACAAATTAATGTCATTATCAAATCTCTATGAAAATGACAACTACCAGCGTTTCGAGCAGCTTTAGAGGCTATTGACGATAATGAAATCCCCTGTACAGGTACTGAAAAGAAACACTCCAAGTAATTATTTTCTAGTAGCTTGTTTGTCTGTCGTCCGTTCGTTTGCTTTCAGCTCAATTATGTGACTCTGTGAGCGCGTGGAGGCGCGTAGGGCTCTGCGGCCCACAGAGCGAGGGGCCTAATTGGGCAATTACCGTCCCGTTTCAGGGCTTTTAGCTCCAGCAGAGTGGAGGAGACCAGGCCGCTCACAGCCAGGAGCACCCTACACACACAAAACTACACGTTTACACTACTCACTCAAACACACACACCATCCACACACACCATACATTGTAGGCTTTACATTACCCACGTGTAAGAACACATGGTATACACACAATGTCACACATGGTATACACACAAAGCCACACATGGTATACCCACAAAGCCACACATGTAATACACCAGTGGAGGCTCCTCAGAGGAGGAAGGGGAGTACCATCCTCCTCAGTGAATTTCATAAAAATAAACTTTTTAAAACATTGAAAAGTTATCCTTTTTAGTTAAAACTATACTAAATATATTCACGTTACGAACTAATTGATTAAAACACTGTTTTGCAATGAAGGTCTATAGTAGCCTCAGCAGCATTCTGTAGGGTAGCACCATGGTGTAGCCGGAGGACAGCTAGCTTCCGTCCTCCTCTTGGTACATTGACTTTAATACAAAACCTAGGAGGCTTTTGGTTCTCAACCCGTTCCATAGACTCACACAGTAATTATGACAACTTCCGGAGGATGTCCTCCAACCTATCAGAGCTCTTACAGCATGAACTGACATGTTGTCCAGAGAGAGAGAGCGAGAGAGAGAGAGAGAGAGATAATATTTTTTTGACTTTCAGTTTCACTTACTTAGCTAGCAAATGCAGCTGTCTAGTTTAGTTACTCAAACACCCAGCTCAAACAGCGGGATGCTACTGTATGTTAGCTAAGTGGCTATGACTATCCAACACAACACTGGAACTCTTCCAAGTCAAGGTAAACTTTTGGTTTTATTAATTTATTGCCACCGGGGCTTGCCGGTGTAACTGCTTACTGAATATACACTGCATGATTGTAGTGGGTTTATTAACGCATTAGTTCTATTAGCTATGTTGACTAGGACGTTACTTTAGCTAATATGGGGACAACGATGTAGGCTGTGTGTAGCGGTTACGACACGGTTTGGCTTGGAAAGTTTTTTTCGCCTGGTCACATACAGCTGATGTGTTGTTCATTGAAGTCAACAAACAAAGGAGAAAGGTGAGAGGAGGAGAGTGCATCGAGATGAGAAGGAATACAACGTGGCTGCTATGAAAGTGATCTGTGTTTATGCATGATCAGGGGTGTATTCATTCCGCCGATTCTGTTGAAAAACGTTTCTTAAACAGAAGCAAACGAAACGGGGATAAAAATACCTGTATTTTTCCAATAGAAGCTCTGGTTTGCAATTGTTGGATTAATTATTACACCCTAGGTAAGCTAGATGCAGGCAAGAGTGTGCAAGGCGGTATTGAATGTGTCACTGTCTGTCCATGTGTCACCGTCATCTCAAATTTTTCTCTCGACCTGTGTGCACATGCGTTGTAAACGTTCATTTATAGGCTAGGTTGTAGCAACCTCATGATGGGTATATGGAAAATTTGAGTATCATGTAGTAGCCTAAACCTAGTGATGTTACATTGAACAGGGTGAATGGAATATGAATGACAGTCATCCAACATGCTGTAATAGAAATAAGGCCATGCTCATGAAAAAAAATGCTCCTCCCTCATCATATACACACAAAGTCACACATGGTATACACACAAAGTTACACATGGTATACACACAAAGTCACACATGGTATACACACAAAGTTACACATGGTATACACACAAAGTCACACATGGTATACACACAAAGTTACACATGGTATACACACAAAGTCACAAATGGTATACACACAAAGTCACACATGGTATACACACAAAGTCACACATGGTATACACACAAAGCTACACATGGTATACACACAAAGTCACACATGGTATACACACAGTCACACATGGTATACACACAAAGTTACACATGGTATACACACAAAGTTACACATGGTATACACACAAAGTCACACATGGTATACACACAAAGTCACACATGGTATACACACAAAGCTACACATGGTATACACACAAAGTCACACATGGTATACACACAAAGTCACACATGGTATACACACAGTCACACATGGTATACACACAAAGTTACACATGGTATACACACAAAGTTACACATGGTATACACACAAAGTTACACATGGTATACACACAAAGTTACACATGGTATACACACAAAGTCACACATGGTATACACAGTCACAGATGGTATACACACAAAGTTACACATGGTATACACAGTCACAGATGGTATACACACAAAGTTACACATGGTATACACAGTCACAGATGGTATACATACAAAGTTACACATGGTATACACAGTCACAGATGGTATACATACAAAGTTACACATGGTATACACAGTCACAGATGGTATACACACAGTCACACATGGTATACACACAGTCACAGATGGTATACAGATGGAATAATAAATACAACTTGTATAAACACTACTTTGCATGCAAGGACAATATTGAAAAAATTATTGTTATCCTTTTAAAAATGTATTTAACCTTTATTTAACTAGGCAAGTCAGTTAAGAACAAATTCTTATTTACGATGACGGCCTACAATAAGATAATATATAATAAGATTTTATATTCAGAGACCATACATCCCTATAGAAATCCCAGCCAGGTCGACCGTGATACAAGTCAGTATTCGACATCCATCCATGTCTGAGGATGTTGGGAGATGACGTGGAAACTGGCCATTAGGGGCAACAGTGAGCGCTGTTACCTTCAAGTAGGTTTCGACTTTGCTACGGTGTTGTGGCAGGGATTGCGAATGGGCGAGCAAATTCGAATCCAGCAATGGAAGTTGTTTTTGAGATTTTTGTTTTAATCCTATCCCAAACCTTAACCCTTACCTTAACCATTCGGAGTTAATTCCTAAACTTAACCCTAACCTTAAAGAATAGGGAGTTAATGCCTACACCTAACCATAAACACTTCTAAATTTGACATTTAAAACAATTTCAAAATTTGATGGATGAACGTTTAATTTTGACATCAGACTGTGAGAGCTTGTTGAGAAATTCTATATACACAATAATAATCTGTGCGTGCACACACACACAAACACACGCACAAGTATTGTGGGGGGAATATACGTGTAATATAGTTGAGCATTGATATATGTAAGGGTTTTACACAATTTTGTCTTATACTGTATATTTAATGTACATAATGTAAATTATGTGGCTGTATCGGAATTTCTATGTACTAGCTAATTTGTGTGTTTGTGTGTGTGTGTGTGCGCGCATGTGCGCCTGTGTGTGTGTATACGTGTGTATGTGTATATGTACAGTACCCGTCAAAAGTTTACACACCTACTCATTCCAATACTTTTTTCGTTACTACATGATTCCATGTGTGTTATTTCATAGTTTGATGTCTTCACTATTATTATACAATGTAGAAAATAGTAAAAAAAAAGAAAAACCCTTGAATGAGTAGGTGCATTCAAACTTTTGACTGGTTCTGTATGTGTGTGTCATTGATATGTAAGTCTATGTCAAATATGAGCGTGTGGGATTATAAACGAGTGAAAACAGGTGGTACAAAACATTATGCTCACCTTCATATCTCTCGCTTCCTCCTTCCCTCCCTCCTCCCCCCCTCTCCTACTCTAATTTTCACATTATCCCTGTAGCGTTCTCCCCCTCACTCTAACATTATGTCTGTCCCTCTCTGGATCATGTAGCTTGTGTTAATTAAACCCTCTTTCAGATCATTCCCTTGTTCAAGTGGATTCAGTGCAGCACCCATTAGGCAGCAAGCTCTGTTTTCTGCATTTCCAAATGTAGCTCAACATTTATTAAAGTGAAATTTATCCAGTAATTGCCTGCCTCGGCATACCCTGTGCGTGACTCCCTTTTCCCGGACCACCTGCCCAAAGACACCTCCAACTATTTCCCAGCATGCTACAGGGTAATTATACCTTTCACACCCTGTACACCGAGAGCCTGGTAATTGCGTTAACATCATGATGATCATTATGTAAAAATAACTGCTAATGAAGCATTAGCCTTGATTTTATTTGAATTAAAAACACCTAGAAAACACACCGAAGTGAGAGTGCACATAGACAATGTCAGGAGAATCTTTTTTTCTGAAAAAACACCCTGGAGGTTTTTAACAGTCCAGGAGTTTTGCTGAGACAAATTTCAACATCTAACTAGTGGTATGAATATATAAAGTTGATAAACTGTAATGCAAATGCAAATTCATATATCTTGTTACATTTTGTTGTGGTGCGGTGGTGCTAAATAAAAGGACCATTTGAGTAACTATAAAGTCAAAATAACTATTGTGGTAAGTGACAATAATAGTTTCTGAAATTGGTTCATTTTATGGCTCATAAATTCACATCTGGACACTTGTTTTGTCAGTTTTCTACAAAACATTGAGGTATATGAGGATTTGTGACATTTCCCAAACCAATTTGTCTCAACCACAATTGTTTGAAGCTTATTTATATTTGCTTAAGAAGTGACTGTTTAATTTGTAATAAATTGCTCAAGTAGATCACAATGCATAACCATCTGAACATGTTGAGTATGGTGTAAATCATCATACACGTTAAATCATATAGTACATGAGGACAGTTTGTGTGAATTTATTGTGTTACATGAATACATAGGACAGGCTAGTGGATTAAAATACTTGTACCAAGTTTGAACATCACGCAAATAATGTAAATCATTTCTGAACTTAAATTCCATCTCTGATATATCCTAAGTTTCTTGTGTAATTAAACTACCTGTATAAATAAACAGTACATACAGTAGAACAGAATTTGGACAAAATGTAGAATAGACAATATTCCTACTACTGTCATTGTTATTTTTGAAGTAGACTACAAGTGGGTTGGCTGTCCAATCAGGGTTAATGACAAGTACAATGTAACAATGCATCATAACAATAATTGTTACAATGTACTTACAAGCGTAGCCTAATAACAGCTATGTAAACGAGCTGTTTTTTGGAGTTTCCTTTCAATACAATATATATATTTTACATTTTTATTTTAACAGGGAGTCATGCTGAGACCACGGTCTCTTTTTCAGATGAGCCCTGTATACACATCAATAATAAATGAGTTAGTTGTGTTTGTTCTGTACCTGCAGATACAGTACATAGCTTACATGTAGCATAGCAGCACAGAAGAACAAGAGAGTGACTACGGCACAATATAAATTATTTTCTAAATCATTAGCCTACATCATTACTTAGAATAATAATTTTACAGTAATAATAGACTATAGGTTTTATACTGACATGTATAGTTAAAAATACATATTAAGACATTGTTGACCTGTTTCATGTGGCTTCAAACCTTCTCAACTTCTGATCACTAAACATACAATAAAATATAAATGATTATGGAATTGATAGACGCAAGTGAGAATATTCTAGTTCTAAAACTAGACTAATCCGTTGAATGGTGGATTATTAGGTCGACAAAGGGAATAATTCGATTGAAAAGTGAATAAAAAATGCCAATCAAGAAGGATATAACAATCATTACCATTTACTGTAGCCTAAGCTATAGAGACCTACAAATGTTTTTGCAATGTATTAATTAACTGAGACATAAATTGCAAGAGAGAGGTGGGGGCGGGTTATGCTACGTTTCATTTGATCAGCAACTCATTCAGTTGCTAGACAGCACCACAGCCTGGCTGCATCTCTGTATATTTGCAGAAACATGGTTGAAGGTTTGTCCTTGGGAAAACCAGACTCACCCATAGAAGCCCAATGGGATGAAGACCAAAAGAAAGATGTAAAAGAAACATTGTGTTGAATTGTTACAGTCTCTTTTGAGAGGATACAGAAAAGTTCCCTTGTGGTAACTTACCTTTTTGTTGGGGTGTCGCCGCAACGCAGGGTGCCAGAATTTGTGCGCTAATTAGGAAATGAGGAAGCTCGCGTTCTCCACCATGAATGCTCTTTCGGGGAGCACATCTTTCTTTCCAGTCAGTCAACCGTGTACAATCATCCACCTGCTACTCGCAAACGACGCACTTTTTTTGTTCAGATTCCCCTTTAAAGAATTATATTTAAATAGGCCTCTCTTTAACATTGGCAGTTAGTACCCCCACGTTTCTCTACATTTTGACCATTGCCCAGCTTGCTGAATGGTTGAGCTCAATCATTATGTTGTTTAGCTGCCCAGACACCACAGCACTGCAAACAGCCTATATGCAATTGGCCTCCTATTATGTTCCTCATCATAAAATGCTTATAGGCTCCTAATAAGTTCCACACGGTTACCAGACTTAGAGGTCTATACAAATGCACGGTTTGGTTTGTAGAAAGGATATACAACTTTGGAGATTGAGGCCTCAAATTATCATTGTGAAACAGAGCATGCAAACCGAGAAGGGTTTAAGTTTTGTTTTTCCTACAGATACATGCCTTCAAGACAAGAACTCATAACTATACAAAAAGTGCAATGTAGCTTATTTCCAACACCCCTTGCCCTACAGGCTACACACTCACACTCACCCCCCACACACATAAGAAACACAGCATTGAGTGACAGAGACATTTCACTCTATGTCAGAGGTCTCTTTTTTAACTTTGAGTCTTTTTTTGTGTTTTCTGTAACAAATGAAGCCCCAAAGCTTTCTCAAGCGCTGCCTCTATTCTCCTCTCTCACGACCCACCAACGAGCACTCGCTTTCTTATCCTCAAACCAGGCTATAACATAGCAACCGCCTCCCCTGCAACCTCTGACCTATGCTTTTTTGCATTTCCTGCAGCTAAAACATTGAGAAGCAGCCTAAGTGAAGGGGGTGCACCTGTGGCTGGGCAGGTGACACTGCGTGCGCCTTCGAGAGACGGGTCTCCAAGACGTTGCTCCGCTCTCTGACATTGAGGTTAAAGCCATTGAAGAAAGCGAAGATTAGACTCTCTTTGTACCAGGCAGCGTTAAACAAATTAATCTATTGCTGCTCATCTGACTGTAAAATCTCTCGATTTACTATTTCTATAGACCAAGGCTTGGGCAGGGGATAACCCCACACCGCAGAGCCCACTGAACATCTCGAAAACTTTGTTGACAATGAGTCTATCACTGCAGACTTCAAGTATGTGTCAGAAATTACAATCCAGATCATTACCCAGTGGAATTCTAGGAAGAAAATATAGGCTAATTTAGCAAATAGGCTGACAATGTTTGCAAACATCCAAAGCAATATAAACAAAAACATGACCGCCTCCTCCTTTCAAAGTGTTCTCCTCTGAGAGCTATAGAAAAGCACCTTTGTTTATCAGTCAGCTTTTTTCCCTCACTAATCTCTAGCAGAGTACATTAAACACATAAAAGGGACTCTTTAAATAAAGGCCCCACTGAACATATCAAGTTCCTATGACTAAATAAATCAACAACACATGGAGAAAAAAAAGTAAGGATATAAAATAGATAGTAGGGTATTGATAAACATGAGCATATAACATCAAATTGGCTAAATATAAAGGCTAAAATGTAGTGCTTATGAAAGAAAGTGCAAAACAAAGACTGGCAGAGTAGGGTATTGACGGGTCAAACTGTGTCAACCCGAGTTACGTTCAGATGAGCGAGCGAAAGCTGACCCGTGCGCGCACTACGCTTGCACTGGTCTGTTTTAAAGACCCCGCTTTTATTTCAGTTCCTTTATGTCATTATATCTTCGATTGTCTGCCAAATGAATGGAATTTATTTAAAATATATGCCATGTCAATGAGATTTGTTCTTTCGTTTGAAAGACCAATTGCCTTCAAATGACTAGGCCTATTCAAAATCAAACTTAGATGTGGAATCACAAGGTTTGCTTAGAAAACCATTTGATAACTATTAGTCTAGCCCATGATCAGGCTAATATAAACAGCAGCTGTAGCCTAGTCTATAGTACCCCAGTGCCAGTGGCCTATCCATTATTAATTATAGCCCAAGTTTAGCTATCAACATAATAAGAAAGTGACTCCAACGACGTCTAATAAAGAAAACTACAAAATTAATACAGAAAGATCATCATTCATTCTGCGACAATGTCATCATGCTGCGCCAAAAACCGTTAAGGAGACAGGACCCCATTTTCATTCAGTATGGAAAAGAATGTCTCTCGTAAGGCAATGCGAAAACGAATTTAAAATAATATACAATATAAAAGCTACTTTAAAAAACAAAACGTATTTGTTCCTGTTGTTCGATCTGGAAGCTGATTGTCTCGTGCCTTCTCTCTATGTATTCGTACAGGCTGCTAATTCTCCCTGTCAAACGTTGTTAGCTAGCTGTAGCTAGCCAGACTTCCATGTTTGTCAACTAGGAGAGTTGTCGATGGACCTTCCCATGCATTTTCTGGCTTGTAAACATAGCTTATTTCTTGTGGCAATATGCCTAGTAACCTGTTCACGTTTGTAAACCACTCTCATAATAGGCCCATAATGCCTAGTGCTTGTCTGAGGTGGTATCTCTGCCATGCACCTAGAGGGGTCTGTGGTGGTACTCCCAGCTCCTGGAGAATAGCTTCTGGGTCTGGGCTCCTATCATACAATGTAAATGTGTAACTGCACCGTTGTCTTGGAGGGTCTCCACTGTCCAACACAGTGGATGAAGCTGGAGAAGGGCAGGTGCCTTACAAGAAGAAGCAGGATCCCCGAGCCCGTGCCATTGGCAGTCTTGGCCGGAAGATCCACCAGCGCCACCTGCAGGTGATTAGTGAGACTGGAGAGAACATGGCTACCATGCATCGAGTTGATGTCCTCAGACTGATGGACGAGAATGGGCTAAAACTGGTGCCTCAACGAAAACAAAAGATCCACCCGTCTAATGACGGGCAAACATATCCACGAGGAGCAGCTCAAACTCGGTGAGAAACAGAAAGCCAAGACAGGTGTGTAATATTTAGCATATACAACCACTGTTTTACACCAGACACATGTACATCTCTACCTTGCACACAGTGGTTGTATCTGAATTCTCTAAAATGCCTTTTTTCCTATAAGAGGGATATTATAATTATTTTATTATACCTTTATTTCAACAAGGAACACAGACTGAGACCAAGGTCTCTTTTACAGCAGGGCCCTGCGTATACATGTTTACACATACAGTTTAGATACAATGATTAAGAAACTACATAAGACAAACAAAACGATCACATAACACAAAAAAATACAGCAACAGATTATTACATTTACACATAGGTTATTCCCCTAACAGCACAAGAACTTGCATTACCCGAAACAGTTACAAGCGATACAAAAATAAAAATCCTCCAATAAATATTTAAAATGGGCAACAAATATTTAAAATGGGCATGGGCAACAAGAGTCTCAAGTTTAAGTTTAGTCTGCAGGCTATTCCATAGGCAAGGAGCATAACAGGAAACGGCAGCCATACCCAACTCTGAGGAAATCGCATGGGCCTCAAGTGTAATCCATGATTGAGACCTGGTTTTAGGAATTATAATTCTAATATTGATGAGTGATGATAAATAAGAAGGTAGTTAGAGCATGTTGTTCTCGTCTCACGGACAGCGAAGTCCAACCCACATTTTGATATAAAACACAGTGGTGTATATACTACAAAGCAGGTTCAATGAGTTAGTCAGCTATGTTCTGAAATAACTTTATTTTTTGGAAAGGTAAGCTTGAAATGGGCATGGCCTTTGACTCAACAACCAAAAGAAAATAGAGTTTAGCTTTCTTAATGAACCCCAACAAATCCAGTTACTTCTGGTTGTTTATCGAAGTTAGCTGGCTAACTCATTGAACCTGCTTTGTAGTATACCCCTCGGATCTAAAATAAGAACAAAAACTACTACCCATACCGAGGCCCTGTGCAGGTAAAGGAGCTCACATTTTCCTCTGACATTGGTAACCATGATCTTCTAACCAAACTGCGGCAGGTCCAGAATTGGCTGGATAAAAAGCACCGTGTCAGAATCACACTCAGAACAAGATGTATGGAACATGTACAGCCACTGGTGAGATATCTATCGGGGATTGGTTTACCTGTCTGGTGCACATCATCTAAAACACTTATCGTATACAGATGCTATTCACCATTCTGTTGTTTCAAAGACGCTGTAGAGATGATTGAATTATATGCATAACGACTACTACCATCTTCATGTACGTCATCTCCCTAACAAGCTCATGGAACTAGAGAACAGGTAACCATTAGTATTGCAACCAGTAAACCTCCCATTTCAGACCAAAATGTGTCAACCTGGACAAACCAGATACCTCTTCACTATTCTGTAGTTGAAACCAGCAAAATAGTTAGTTGGCTTTAATTTGTCTCTTTTTATTGCAAAAATATACATTGAATTCTGTATATGTACAACAACTTTCCTTTGGCAGAACAAAGACTCGTTAGCAACAAACTAGGCTCAGACATGCATAAATAAATATGTATTCTTGTGGACAGAAAAAGGAGTGTGCCCTATTGTCTGTACAAGGACTCCACGTTGACTTTCCTGAGATGTGCAAATGCGGAATAAGCCAAATGTTAATGTTGTATTTCTATATGGAACGCTGTTTGGGTCTTCGCGTGTCAAAAAAGATACACGTGAAATAACACTAATTGACATGTCAAATAAACTTGTTGACCAATCAGGACCTGAATATGACTGCACGTCACATAATAATTTAACACGTTCATTAATTTTGTATGTAGCTATTACACATCCATTACACTCACCCTTGTATTTCATGTCAACGGTTCATCGATACGTATGCTATGATAGTTGTCTCGCGCACCTACAGTGCTGGTCATAAAAAAAGCCAGCTAGCTGATGACGCAAACAATGTTCTTCCCCAAAAACAGAGCAAAACGACATCTTTTTCACCATGCTAGGTGTCATCATCTAAAATAACCCTAATTTATAAAACCGTTCTTATTGGTTAATGGTGGTCGAGACACATCTGTGAAGCTAGCCACAATAGTGGACTTCGCGGTTAGCCTTCAAAGTTAAAGTATGTTATTGACAGTGACGTAAATGAATACAACTTGTAGAATTATGCCATAATTGAATAGATTATTATGCACGAGGTTGGAATGTTATATAAAAACAAAATACAATAATTTGGTAATTTGACAAATCTGTTGAAATCACACTGGATGTATTAGACTTTAGAATTGCATTGGGGGCATACTTATTTCACTGTACAGCCTTACCTATGGATTGTGGATCAATGGCATGGGGTATCAGTCTACTCAGTGACACCCAGAGAACATTAGCATTGTAGCTCTTATTGCGAGACAACTGAATTTAGCTATATTTATTGTCAACCTACTATGTGTATTGAACAGTATTCCCTAGGAAAAACAATACTGCATGGATGTTTTGGAGTCTGATAACTCTTGAGGACGTTGGGGAAAAAATATATTGGGTATTGAGTAGACTGATACCTAATTTCACTGTAAAGCTCTACAGTACAATATGAAAACGCATCGTTCGTGGCCGGCGTGTGCTTGTTTGCAGACTCTTTTTGTACAGCTTTGACAGTGCTACTGATAGTAGTGGCGGCGCTTGGCTTGCACGTGCAAATTCAGCACACAACATTCAATAATAGAATTGAGTTATTTGACATGTATCTTTTTTGACACGCAAAGACCCAAACGCATTCCATACTTTTATGGTTTTGACAGCAGGACACAACCCTGGAGCAGGTAGTGCAACAGAGGTGCTGATGGGAATTATTTCCAAACCCAAAGTCATCCAATATGGCAGAGCTTCCAAACCCAAAGAAATGAACAGTTGCCGCAGCACCATCCTGATACCAGCTCACAGCCCACCATGCCCAACACATCACCTACAGTTCTCCCCACAGACCTCACAGCACTTAATACAATCAAACTGAACAGTTGTGCGTGTAAACTCATGAGTTCAAGTACAAATTAAAAATCTACGCACAGTGAACTACACTAGCGAGGGCAATATCATGTTTTTTTGAGGGGGGGTTGTCTGGAGTAATTTTACTCCAATTGGCACTGAAAGTAATACTGTCATATGGCAAAATCCGGTCGGGTGGTCACGGTTTGATTTCTTAACCAGAGTTGAAAACGACTGTGTCCTGAAGAAGGGATACCAGTGTAATAGGCTCTGATCCAACAGTGTTCGTTTGCTCTGACTGACCCCTTGCAATGGATTCTGATTGCAAAGCTGCATGGGGCTTTGGATGACTGTTATTCTTAGGCTTGTAACCACTCAGTCTGGAAACCAGGGATCGCTTGGGTCGGGGTTTCTTCTGCAAACATGAAAAATGGATCATTAGCTAATACAGGGCTGAAACACTAACAGTTACAAATCAATAAACAATAACATGTATTAACCATTTTCATAGGATGCGAGGAACAGCACAAAATGTAAGGTTTAAGTACTAACTACAAGTGTTAAAATAAAATGAACGTATTCAAGCATACATGGCATGCCTATTCTAACCTGTTTCTTCCTTTCTGGATCGTGGACAACATTGTGGCGTTGTAAGCTTTGCTGCGAAAGACAGAGTTTTCTATTAGAGGGAACATAGGTCCATATATCCATGTTATCACTGACATTTTGACTGTTACGAAAATTTCTGAGGACAACTCTCCCATACAAATGCACCTTCAGATATAGAAGCTGATTGACTAATAAGAGTGAGGTGAATCTGGTAGCAACACAACAAGACTCTGGTCAGGTATCCATACCTTCATGGCAAAGGTCTTTCCACAGCCTTCATGGGGGCAGGTGTAAGGCCGTAGCTCCTCATGGTAAGAGCCGATGTGGCTTTGCAGGTTGAATGGCGTGGTGAAGGACCTCTGGCACCCCTCCCTGGGACAGATAAACACCTGGCGCTCCTCTGTGTGGACACGCTGGTGCTGCTTCAGGAACCAGGTGTCGCGAAACACCTTGTTGCACTCATTACACTGAAAAAGGGCTGGAGGCACAAACAATCACCCTGCAGCGACCTTCATTGACCTCTGAGACATACATTGTTGTAATTGTTTTTGTACACATACTATTCTGAAAGCAATGTGTCAATCGTAAGGTGCGAGACAGCATACCTCTGTGTATGTGTTTCCTATGGTTAGTATACTCAGTCCAGGTCTTTCCGATGAAAGAACAGCCATCTTTTTCACAGGGGTAGCCTGTGAGAGAAAAACAACATTTTAGCAGTTACAGGGCTCAGTGTCACTCCCAGACAATCCAGCTGCAGGATCAGGAGATAAATCTTACCTCTGTGCACCTTCTCGTGAAGCCGTAGTTTATTGGGGAAAGTGAATTGTTTCTCGCAGCCCTCAAAGGTACAGCTATAAAGCCAGTGAGCGAGAAAGACAAAGGCAGATTAGTATAACAAGCTTGCACTGACCACTAAGAAGTGTTGTTCTCTAGACCAAAGCTAGGAGTGCTAGGCATGTATTGTACTGGGTTACTATCTCCTGGATATTCAGTTCACAGGGCTCAAATTTTTCATATTTAAAATTAATTTACATTCGCTCCAGGACATCTGTTTTCAACCAACAACATGGGGTAATACCATTAGCATAACAAACAGCTTAATTTACTCACTGAAAGGGAGGTAGTTTGGTGTGCTGCTGGCACTCATGTGACTTGAGCTGATTGTTCTTCCTGAACACTTTCCCACATCCCTCAAAGCTACACTGTAAACACAGAAGAGTAAAACAATTATGGCAGCAATGCAAATTACACACCTGTTAGCCAAGTACTGCATTTCATAATACCTTGGCTGACTAAGACCAATAAATGTAGTCAGATTAACTCACCACATATTCATACAGTTTCTCCTCATCATGGTTGTGTTTGCGATTAACATGTTTCTTCAAATTGTAATTTGTGGTGAAGGCCTCTGTGCATCCATCTACTGTACATCTGTCAACAAACAGAACAACACTTGTAGCCAATTTGTCTGTAATGTCCGCACTAGCTGGCTAAATAACACAAATACTACCTAAAGGGTCTCTCTCCACTGTGGCTCAACTGGTGCCGAGCTAGGTGGTACTTGTCGCAGAATGACTTGTCACAGCCGTCATGTTCACACACAAATGGTTTCTGCAGAATACAGAAAAAAATGGAAGCATTTGTAGAGGGGAAAAATCGTGGTGTGGTGGTGGAATTAAATGCACAACGTGGGATATTTCCTCTGTTCAATTGCCATTACAATTAATACCCATTGATTCTTGAAGAACAAGAAAACATAGTACAAAACTAGCTGCCTAAGCTTGGTTTAGTCTGTCTCATCTGAGCTATAAAAAAAACGTATTACTCTGGTGTTTGTTTTATATCGTCATTGAAGTCTGTATAACGTAACACAACGTCGATCTCAGAGACTGCCAGTCCTTGCATTCACAGCACAGTCTATCAGTTTGATACTGGTTTAATTTCCCCAGCAGCTTTATCAAACCACGTAGCGGGACTGCAGTTGTGCTGAAGCACGAACTCAGGCTTTAACTACCCAGCATTACATCAAAACCTATTTTCCCAGCGGAATCGCCTAACTACAGACCAAATACAGGGAATACAAAATTCACTTGCCGGTGTCCATGGCATGTCTCAAAATGTTGCTAGTTAGCGGTTAGCTGAGCAGTAAGCTGTACTCACCAGCCCTGTGTGCTTGCAAATATGAGCATCTAGTTTCCATGCTTTGTTGTACGACGCATGACAGTCAGAGAATGAACATATAAAACTTTTGCGCGGTACTTGCTGACTTAATTCCATTATAATAATAAAAAGCGAGGACCACAATGTGGCGTTGACCCACACACGTGCGGAGTTGACAGGAAGAAGACATTACGCCGCTACCATGTTGGCACTAAAGAGGGGGGTTGTAAAATTAAGAAAACTAAATACCATTCCAGTCACCAATCGCGTCAGTTAAGTGTATATTTTTGTTAAAAATTGTAATACTACGTCGAAACGGACACGTTGTTTCTGTGTTTTGTCGACGCATTTGGGTATTTTTCTTTCGACGTTTAAAATAGGCTGACCCAGCAAGCCATTGCACTCGTTTTGGCAGACGGAGTGCCCCGTTTCTGACTCCGGCATTCTCGGCGCCTGTGGAGACGGGAATCCTATGCGGAGTGAGCTGCTCAGTATTGAACGCAAATAAAAAAGCAAAACAAATTGTTGAGACAAAAATGTATATTGTTTCTGGATGTAAACATATTTTATGTTTTTGTGTACATCATTGGTCTAAGAGTAGGAAGTAGACTAAATCTCCAATCCAAAATCAAATCTAGAGTCGGCTTTCTATTTCGCAACAAAGCCTCCTTCACTCACGCCGCCAAATTTACCCTAGTAAAACTAACTATCCTACCGATCCTCGACTTCGGCGATGTCATCTACAAAATAGCTTCCAATACTCTACTGTTAGGATTTATGTTTATGCACTATAGGCTGTTAGCATATTGGTTGAAGGTGAATGTTGTTTTGTTGCACACACACACACAATACAGAGGGGTGTGTGTGTGTGTAGGTGTGTAAGGACTGACCACCACAGGCCATAAAAGCTGTGGACAGTCTGGAGAGGGGAGGGGTGCATCACTCTGGGCCAACCAGGATGGTGAAGAGACTGTTCAGTACCATATTAGGAATTGTTTGAGGGAATAATCGAGGGGGACACAGGATGGAGCTGCTCTACCCGACAACCAGATGTGGAGAAGGAAAACGCCAAGGGGCTTGGACAAGTTCGGGGGCCCACAAAGGAGGAGCAAGAGTATTAACCATGCTAAACCTCTACTATGATAGGCCAAATGGACAAGTTGAGAATAAAATTGTCATAGTATAAAACTACTATTTTTTATTTTTTTTTATTTTTTATTTTATTTAAATTTTATCCCCTTTTCTCCCCAATTTTCGTGGTATCCAATCGCTAGTAATTACTATCTTGTCTCATCGCTACAACTCCCGTACGGGCTCGGGAGAGACGAAGGTCGAAAGCCATGCGTCCTCCGAAGCACAACCCAACCAAGCCGCACTGCTTCTTTAACACAGCGCGCCTCCAACCCGGAAGCCAGCCGCACCAATGTGTCGGAGGAAACACCGTGCACCTGGCCCCCTTGGTTAGTATGCACTGCGCCCGGCCCGCCACAGGAGTCGCTGGAGCGCGATGAGACAAGGATATCCCTACCGGCCAAACCCACCCTAACCCGGACGACGCTAGCCCAATTGTGCGTCGCCCCACGGACCTCCCGGTCGCGGCCGGCTGCGACAGAGCCTGGGCGCAAACCCAGAGACTCTGGTGGCGCAGTTAGCACTGCGATGCAGTGCCCTAGACCACTGCGCCACCCGGGAGGCCCATAAAACTACTATTTTGAGTACATTCCACAGTTCTCTGATCTACCCTGCGCGGAGATACAGTGAACCCGTATATACGAAAATTGCATTTACCATTTATCGTCTGAGTTTAATTAAAATACTTAAAATATATTCGGTGACTATGAATCACATTTTGTCCTGATGCCAGATTTGAACTGACGCAAATCTCTTTCACTACTCAGCAAACTGGATGCAGTTTATCACAGTGCCATCCGTTTTGTTACTAAAGCACCTTATACCACCCACCACTGCGACCTGTATGCTCTAGTCGGCTGGCCCTCGCTACATGTTCGTCGTCAGACCCACTGGCTCCAGGTCATCTACAAGGCTATGCTAGGTAAAGCGCCGCCTTATCTCAGTTCACTGGTCACGATGGCAACACCCACCCGTAGCACGCGCTCCAGCAGGTGTATCTCACTGATCATCCCTAAAGCCAAAACCTCATTTGGCCGCCTTTCCTTCCAGTTCTCTGCTGCCTGCGACTGGAACGAATTGCAAAAATCTCTGAAGTTGGAGACTTTTATCTCCCTCAACAACTTTAAACATCTGCTATCTGAGCAGCTAACCGATCGCTGCAGCTGTACATAGTCCATCGGTATATAGCCCACCCAATTGTAAAGGATGGTTTTGTTCTCTTTTAACATAAATATATGCCTTATAGAAGTAGGACATGTTAATCACAAAACATAGTGTGACTGCAGAAAAGCTGTTGTTAATCTAGGGTGTCGACTGTGCAAACCACAAGGTTGAGACAAGATGGAAAAATGCTGAATAACAAGAAAACAGGAACTGAGGAATGTGTAGGGAAAATGCTGAATAACAAGAAAACAGGAACTGAGGAATGTGTAGGGAAAATGCTGAATAACAAGAAAACAGGAACGGAGGAATGAGTAGAAACCAACAAACCAGCTCAATCTTCACAAGAACCATTCCGGTCATTTCAATCCTGAGTGCTGTGACTGGACACCACCGATAGGCTAGCAAGTTTAAAACCACGCTAAGCCTCTACTGTGACAGGCCAACTCTAAAGTTGAAACTAACTCTGGAACAGTATAAAAGAAGATGTCTGTACTATTTCAGTCAGTTCTCTGCTTTACCCTGCGTGGTGAAACAGTGAACCCGTATATATGAAAATTGCATTTACCATTTATCACTTGTGTTAAATAAAGATAATTATAGTATAATCAGTGACTCTGAATCACATTATATCCTGATACCAGATTTGATTGACGCAACCATTCACACAATTTACCTACCTCATCCCCATACTGTTTTTATTTATTTACTTTTCTGCTCTTTTGCACACCAGTATCTCTACTTGCACATGATCATCTGATGATTTATCACTCCAGTGTTAATCTGCTAAATTGTAATTATTCGCTCCTATGGCCTATTTATAGCCTTACCTCCTCATGCCTTTTGCACACATTGTATATAGATTCTCTTTTTTTCTTTTTTTTCCTACTATGTTATTGACTTGTTTATTGTTTACTCCATGTGTAACTCTGTGTTGTTGTCTGTTCACACTGCTATGCTTTATCTTGGCCAGGTCGCAGTTGCAAATGAGAACTTGTTCTCAACTAGCCTACCTGGTTAAATAAAGGTGAAATAAAAATAAAAAATAAATAAAAAAAGACTAGAGACACCCCAGTGAGCACCCTCTGACACCGACGTCCATAGACGTTGAAAAGACGTTCAGTCCGCCCGCCCTGGCCTTGATTTCAAGTCCACAGATGTCGTTATCCGGTCCAGACCGGCCTTGATTTCAACATGGAATCCTCAACTGAAGCTAGCTAGCTAACTAGCTATCAGCTATCAGTCAGCTAACCACTGCCTAGCGGTCATCAGCTAACCTTTAGCTCTGAAAGCTCTCGCCAGTCCGTACAACACATTTCAAACCAGAGCATACCGGACCTATTTCCTGATTCCTACCGCAAACTCTGAACCTTTTCATCTGGATCATCGCAGCCAGCTAACCGCAACCCGGGTTGACTACTCCTGGCTAACGTTTCCGTCCCGGAGCAAGCACCAACTAGCCTGGAGCTAGCCCATGCTAGATCCATCTCCTGGCTAGGGCTCCTGGGCTACTCCTGAAGCCCAATCCTCGGCTACAATATCCGGACCCCTTCTACTGCTGGTACGGGGCACGGAACCCCGCCGATCCTTCACGACTGGAAAACTGACATAATCTGCCCGAGGATCCCAACAGGCCCCTCAGCCGCGATGTCCCCTGAAGGCCCATTCTGCTAACCGTGGCCTGCTAGCTATCTAGAGCATATTGGACTGTTAGCTCATCCATCGGCCAGTTTCTTGGACCACTATACCCATTTTGCCAATTGGACTTGGACCCCTCTGCTACTTGGAACCCTACTAATTCCACGACTGGTCTATCGACGTCACCGCACGAGGAGGCAAAAACAGATTTTTCCCCCATCGCAACGTCCCTCTAAGGCCCTTATGCTAGCTTGCTAGCCCCGGCCTGCTAACTGCTAGCTTGCTAGCCCCGGCCCTAACCGTCTGAATCGCCGTGTCCCCAGCCAGCCCAACCACTCTCTGGACCCATACGATCACTTGGCTACGCATGCCTCTCCCTAATATCAATATGCCTTGTCCATTACTGTCCTAGTTAGTGATTACTGTCTTATTTCACTGTAGAGCCTCTAGCCCTGCTCAATATGCCTTAATCAACCATGTTGTTTCACCTCCCACATATGCAATGGCATCACCTGGTTTAAACGTCTCTAGAGACTATATCTCTCTCATCAATACTCAATGCCTAGGTTTACCTCCAATTTACTCTCTTACTACCATACCTTTGTCTGTACATTATGCCTTGAATCTATGCTATCGTGCCCAGAAACCTGCTCCCTTTACTCTCTGTTCCGAACGTGCTAGACGGCCAGTTCTTATAGCCTTTAGCTGTACCCTTATCCTACTTCTCCTCTGTTCCTCTGGTGATGTAGAGGTTAATTCAGGACCTGCAGTGCCTAGCTCCACTCCTACTCCCCAGGTGCTCTCATTTGTTGACTTCTGTAACCGTAAAAGCCTTGGTTTCATGCATGTTAACATTAGAAGCCTACTCCCTAAGTTTGCTAAATTCACTGCTTTAACACATTCTGCCAACCCGGATGTCTTAGCCGTGTCTGAATCCTGGCTTAGGAAAACCACCAAAAACCCTGAAATGTCTAACTATAACATTTTCCGCCAAGATAGAACTGCCAAAGGGGGCGGTGTTGCAATCTACTGCAGAGATAGAACTCTGCAGGCTATCTTACTATCCAGGTCTGGACCAAAACAATTCGAGCTTCTACTTCTAAAAATACCCCTTTCCAGAAACAAGTCTCTCACCGTTGCCGCTTGCTATAGACCACCTTCTGCCCCCAGCTGTGCCCTGGACACCATATGTGAATTGATTGCCCCCCATCTATCTTCTGAGCTCATGCTGCTAGGTGGCCTAAACTGGGACATGCTTAACACCCCGGCCATCCTTCAATCTAAGCTTGATGCCCTCAATCTCACACAAATTATCAATGAACCTACCAGGTACAACCCCAAATCCGTAAACACGGGCACCCTCATAGATATCATCCTAACTAACTCACCCTCCAAATACACCTCTGTTGTTTTCAAAGAAGATCTCAGCGATCACTGCCTCATTGCCTGCATCCGTAATGGGTCTGCGGTCAAACGACCACCCCTCATCACTGTCAAACGCTCCCTAAAACACTTCAGCGAACAGGCCTTTCTAATCGACCTGGCCGGGGTATCCTGGAATGACATTGACCTCATCCCGTCAGTAGAGGATGCTTGGTTATTCTTTAAAAGTGCCTTCCTCACCATCTTAAATAAGCATGCTCCATTCAAAAAATGTAGAACCAGGAATAGATATAGCTCTTGGTTCACTCCAGACCTGTCTGCCCTTGACCAGCACAAAAACATCCTGTGGCGTTCTGCATTAGCCCCTGTGATATGCAACTTTTCAGGGAAGTTAGGAACCAATATACACAGGCAGTTAGGAAAGCTAAGGCTAGCTTTTTCAAACAGAAATTTGCATCCTGTAGTACAAACTCAAAAAAGTTCTGGGACACTGTAAATTCCATGGAGAATAAGAGCACCTCCTCCCAGCTGCCCACTGCACTGAGGCTAGGCAACACTGTCACTACCGATAAATCCACAATAATTGAACATTTCAAGAAGCATTTTTCTACGGCTGGCCATGCTTTCCACCTGGCTACCCTTACCCCGGTCAACAGCCCTGCGCTCCCCACAGCAACTCGCCCAAATCTCCCCCACTTCTCCTTCACCCAAATCCAGATAGCTGATGTTCTGAAAGAGCTGCAAAATCTGGACCTCTACAAATCAGCCAGGCTAGACAATCAGATAATCATAAAATTATCTGCCGAAATTGTTGCAACCCCTATTACTAGCCTGTTCAACCTCTCTTTCGTATCGTCTGAGATTCCCATAGATTGGAAAGCTGCTGCGGTCATTCCCCTCAACTAGCCTACCTGGTTAAATAGAGGTGAAATAAATAAAATAAATAAAAATCCACAGACACCTGAATCGGACTTGAATTGGCCCAAATCTAGACGTCTATGGTCGGTTCAGGTTTGGTTGAAGTTTGGAAAGCACAGTAGAGTAGAGCAGAGTACAGTCAGGGCCAGGATTATGGGTGGGCCTTAGGGGGCCTGGCCCTCCCTTCCGTACATCTTTGCCCATCCAAATAAAATATTTAAATATTGATAATTTATTTGAACGAGACACACGCCGACAGAAATACTAATCAATCTCAGATAAAGCATTAGAGCGAGAGAAAAAGCACCCCTCTGTCTCAGTATGTGTAGCCCATGTATCTTATGCTGTCTGGCCAAAAATAGTATTACATTTTAGCAGATGCTTTTATCCAGAGCAACTAGGGTTAAATGCCTTGCTCAAGGGCACATTGCCAGATGTATTTACCTAATTGGCTCAGGGATTCAAACCTGCAAACTTTTGGTTACTGACCCAACGCTCTTAACCATTAGGCTACCTGCTGCCCACAGTATGGCATGTCACACTCTTTTTGCCCAGACAGCATCAGATACACATTAAAATGTAATACAATTTTACAGTCCAATTACGTATTTACTATAAAACCCACAAACCCATAAAAATGTGTCCACATGAAAGCATGTCCCGTAAAAAAATAAACATGGAAATCAAATGCCCTTCCAACTGATTATTTCTGGAGCAGTCCCTGAGTACAGTACAGTTAAGTATAGTAAAGAAAAGTAGAGTATAGTTCATTACAGTACAGTAGAGCACAGTAGTGTACAGTATAACATTCTGTATTATAGTGTACTGTACTCTACTGTATTGTACTGCACTGTATGGCAATGCACTGCACTCTACTGCACTCTACTGTACTATACTGTGCTGATCTGTACTGTGCTGTCCAAACTTGTGAAACATACTGTAGTTGTCTATGATTGGTTCAGATTTGGTCCTGTCCGGGAACAACCAAATTTGGTCTTGCATTGGGGGCGGAGCTTATTAGAATAACATCCAGCATGCTTTGCAAGTGTTCATTTTTACATTCACATTTTGGTCGTTTAGTAGACACTTGTCCAGAGCGACTTACAGACTTACTGTAACCGTTACTGAGAATGTTATTGTAGTTGAAGTGTTCTGTTGTTTTTTTCTGTTGTCAGAAAGTGCATGTGACGGATGTTGGCTCCCTTTTCCTATTGCAGCCCTTTCCTACAATCAAATGACCTAGTGGCCTCATGGGTGGAATGTTATTAATACTTTTCATAATTTCAAAATGAATAACAATTATTTAAAAAAACCTGCTGAAAATCTGGTGTTTCTATGTCAAATGGTTGTGTTATATTGGGATGCAAACTGTGGTGGCATATTTCTATTTTACCAAATGAGGAGAGTTACAAACTACACACCAGTCAGAGTTATACTTAAACTACATCTTTAATAATAATAAGCTTTGCAATAGCATTTGACTTTCAACAATTCACTATTTCTAATGAACTGTTGAGAAGTCCCAACAGAAAAGTACAAAGATCTTTTATAGCCAAGATACACCCCTCTCAACTTACACTGACTAACCACAGATCTTAGGAACAGTTCACAAATGTTAAGATTTGTATGAAAGATATCTATAAAACATAGCAGACAGTTACTGCTGTGTCAACAGTTTTCATTGTAAAGACCAGTGTCTGGCCTCCTTACTCCAAAAGGGAACCATCTCTCCCTGGTACTGCATAGAACAGAACCATTAGCTCATGTTCTCTGGAATGCTCTTTAGGTTTTATCACCCAAAGACATCGTAAATCTCCTCTGTCAGTGCTATCTCATAGAGGCCCATCCTCAGTGGAACACACACACAATAGTTAACAAAATACTCTATTCTGTCGAATAAAACAACCATTACAATGCAATACAAGCATTATAATATAATCTTGAAATTTTCCACGACAAAACTCAAAATTGAACACATTTCAACTCTATAACTGACATGGTACAGCTGTCTTCTTTATGATTTGCCCATAACCATGTGTTTGAGGTGTATACTTTTGTGTCAAAGTAGACTTGTTTAAGACTACTAAGAAACACTCTGTGTGACCCTGAGCTTGGCCCACTGCAGTTAAAGGTTAATTGGAATTACATTTTTTGAATGTGATATTGTCACGTCTGATCTGTTTCACCTGTCTTTGTGTATTGTCTCCACCCTCCTCCAGGTGTCGCCCATCTTCCCCATTATCCCCTGTGTATTTCCACCTGTTCTCTGTTTCTGTTGCCAGTTTGTTTTGTCCGTAGAACCTACCAGCATTTTGTTTCCCGGTTTTGACCCCTGCCTGCCCTGACCCTGAGACTGCCTGCCTGCCGTTCTGTACCCTTACACCCTTGCTGGATTACTGACCCCTGCCTGCCTTGACCTGTCGTTTGCCTGCCCCTGTGGTTGTAATAAACTCTTGTTACTTCTGCACCGTCTGCATCTTCCCTTAAAACGTGATAGATATAATGCTTTCTTCATCGACAAGTACGTAAAAGTGAGTTAATGTACGGTTGAAATTTGGGCAAAGAAACAATTACCCCAAAAAATTGTATTGTCAACGTCCGTAAAATACATATTTTCAACATCTGTAAAATACATATTTTCAATGTCCAGAACATCCTTAATATACGTATTTTCAACTTTCATTCAGAATCCAAAATGAGCCTGATTTCAACATCATTTTACTCGCTGCGACGACTCATACCAACATCCTGGACATCAGCCTACATCATTGCCAATGCCTGTCTATCATTGAAAATGGTGTTTGTTGCTCTTTTCTATATTGTATTGTTACTGTTACATAAAATATGAACAGGTTAGTAGTTCTGTCACCCAAACATCAAGGCGATACACTACATAACCAAAAGTATGTGGACACCTGCTCGTCAATCATCTCATAACAAAATCATGGGCCTTAACATAGAGTTGGTCGACCACTTTGCTGCTATAACAGCCTACACTCTTCTGGGAAGGCTTTGCACTAGAAGTTGGAACATTGCTGCGGGGACTTTCTTCCATTCAGCCACAAGAGCATTAGTGAGGTCGGGCACTGATGTTGGGCGATGAGGTCTGGCTCGCAGTCTGTGTTCCAATTCATCCCAAAGGTCAGGGCCCCGTGCAGGCCAGTCAAGTTCTTCCACACCGATCTCGACAACATTTCTGTATTGACCTTGCATTGTGCACAGGGGCATTGTCATGCTGAAACAGGAAAGGGCCTTCCCCAGACTGTTGCCACAAAGTCGGAAGCACAGAATGATCTAGAATGTCACTTTATGAGTTAGCGTTGGGGCTATGGGAACTATGGGGCCTAGCCCGACCCATGAAAAACAGCCCTAGACCATTATTCCTCCTCCACCAAACTTTACAGTTGGCACTATGCATCCTGGCATCTGCCAAACCCAGATTCGTCCGTTGGACTGCCAGATGGTGAAGCGTGATTCATTACTCCAGAGAATGAGTTTCCACTACTCCAGAGTCCAATGGAGGCAAGCTTTACACCACTCCAGCCGACGCTTGGCATTGCACATGGTGATCTTAGGCTTGCGTGCGGCTTCTCGTCATGGAAATCCATTTTATGAAGCTCCCGACTAACAGTTCTTGTGCTGACATTGTTTCCAGAGGCAGTTTGGAACTGGGTAGAGAGTGTTGCAACCGAGGACAGACGATTTTTACACGCTACAGGCTTCAGCACTCGGCGGTCCCATTCAAATCAAATTGTATTTGTCACATGCGCCACATACAACAGGTGTAGTTAGACCTTACAGTGAAATGTTTATTTATACAAGCCCTTAACCAACAATGCTTTAGAAGTTAAGAAAAGTAAAAAATAGAAAATAAAAGTAACAAATAATTAAACAACGAGACTATATCCAGGGGTACCGGTTAGTTGATGTAATTGAGGTAATATGTACATATAGGTAGAGTTAAAGTGACTATGCATAGATAATAAACAGAGAGTAGCAGCAGCGTAAAAGAGTGGTCTGGGTAGCCTTTTGATTAGCTGTTCAGGAGTCTTATGGCTTGGCGGTAGAAGCTGTTAAGAAGCCTTTTGTACCTAGACGTGGCGCTCCGGTACTGCTTTCCTTGTGGTAGCAGAGAGAACAGTCCATTACTAGGGTGGCTGGAGTCATTGACATTTTTAGGGCCTTCCTCTGATACCGCCTGTTATAGAGGTCCTGGTTGGCATGAAGCTTGGCCCCAGTGATGTTCTGGGCCGTACGCACTACCCTCTGTAGTGCCTTGCGGTCGGAGGCCGAGCAGTTGCCATACTAGGTAGTGATGCAACCAGTCAGGATGCTCTCGATGGTGCAGCTGTGGAACGTTTTGAGGATCTGAGGACCCATGCCAAATCTTTTCAGTCTCCTTAGGGGGAATAGGTTTTGTCGTGCCCTCTTCACGACTGTCTTAGTGTGTTTGGACCATGATAGTTTGTTGGTGATATGAACACCAAGGAACTTGAAGCTCTCAACCTGCTCCCCTGCAGCCCTGTCGATGAGAATGGGGGCGTATGCGGTTCTCCTTTTCCTGTAGTCCACAATCATCTCCTTTGTCTTGATCACGTTGAGGGACAGGTTGTTGTCCTGGCACCACCCGGCCAGGTCTCTGACTTCCTCCCTATAGGCTGTCTCATTGTTGTTGGTGATCAGGCCTACCACTGTTGTGTCATCGGCAAACTTAATGATGGTGTTGGAGTTGTGCCTGGCCGTCCAGTCATGAGTGAACAGGGAGTACAGGAGGGGACTGAGCACGCACCCCTGAGGGGCCTCCGTGTTGAGGATCAGCGTGGCGGATGTGTTGTTAGCTACCCTTACCACCTGGGGGCGGCTTGTCAGGAAGTCTAGGATCCAGTTGCAGATGGTGTTTAGGCTCAGGGTCCTTAGCTTAGTGATGAGCTTTGAGGGCACTATAGTGTTGAACGCTGAGCTGTAATCAATGAATAGCATTCTCACATAGGTGTTCCTTTTGTCCAGGTGGGAAAGGGCAGTGTTGAGTGCAATAGAGATTGCATCATCTGTGGATCTGTTGGGGCGGTATGCAAATTGGAGTGGGTCTAGGGTTTCTGGGATAATGGTATTGATGTGAGCCCTGATCAGCCTTTCAAAGCACTTCATGGCTACAGACATGAGTGCTACGGGTCAGTAGTCATTTTGCCAGGTTACCTTAGTGTTCTTGGGCACATGGACTATGGTGGTCTGCTTGAAACATGTTGGTATTACAGACTTAGTCAGGCCCTGCCACATTCGACGAGCATCGGAGCCGGTGTAGTACGACTCAATCTTAGTCCTGTATTGACACTTTGCCTGTTTGATGGTTCGTCGGAGGGCATAGCGTGATTTATTAAAAGCTTCTGGGTTAGAGTCCCGCTCCTTGAAAGCAGCAGCTTTACCCTTTAGCTCAGTGCGAATGTTGCCTGTAATCCATGGCTTCTGGTTGGGGTATGTAGGTACGGTCACTGTGGGGACGACATCATCAATGCACTTATTGATGAAGCCAGTGACTGATGTGGTGTACTCCTCAATGGCATCGGAAGAATCCTGGAACATATTCCAGTCTGTGCTAGCTAAACAGTCCTGTAGCTTAGCATTTGCATCATCTGACCACTTTCTTATTGACCGAGTCTGGTGCTTCCTGCTTTAGTTTTTGCTTGTAAGCAGGAATCAGGAGGATAGAATTATGGTCAGATTTGCCAAATGGAGGGCGAGGGAGAGCTTTGTACGCATCTCTGTGTGTGGAGTAAAGGTGGTCTAGATTTTTTCCCCTCTGGTTGCACATTTAACATGCTAGTAGAAATGAGGTAAAACATTTTTGAGTTTCCCTGCATTAAAGTCCCCGGGCCACTAGGAACGCCGTCTCTGGATGAGCGTTTTCCTGTTTGCTTATGGCCGTATACAGCTCATTGAGAGCGGTCTTAGTGCCAGCATTGGTTTGTGCTGGTATATAGACAGCTACGAAAAATACAGATGAAAACTCTCTTGGTAAATAGTGTGGTCTACAGCTTATCATGAGATACAAAACCTTGAGACTTCCTTAAATTTTGTGCACCAGCTGTTGTTTACAAATATACATAGACCGCCAACCCTTGTCTTACCAGAGGCCTCTGTTCTATCCTGCCGAAAAACTTAAAACCGCCAGCTGCATGTTATTCATGTCGTCGTTCAGCCACGACTAAGTGAAACATAAGACATTACAGTTTTTAATGTTCCATTGGTAGGATGTACGTGATCGTAGTTCGTCTATTTTATTATCGATTGAGTGTACGTTGGCTAATAGGACCGATGGTTAAGGTAGACTACCCTCTCGGCGACAGATCCTTACAAGGCACCCAGGATCTTCGTCCTCGATACCTCTGTCTCTTTTTCCTGCGAATGATGGGGATGAGGGCCTTGTCGGCCATCTGAAGTAAATCCTTCCCGTCCTACTCGTTGTCGAAAAAGTATTCCACCAGTATGGGGTGAGTAATCGCTGTCCTGATATCTAGAAGCTCTTTTACATTATTTACATTATTTACAAAATAAGTTATAAATAATGCAAAAAAACATACACAAAAGCACAATTGGTTACGGGATAGTAAAACTGCAAAAAAACATACACAAAAGCACAATTGGTTACGGGATAGTAAAACGGCAGCCATCTCCTTCGGCGCCATTAGGCTAAGTCTTACAAGTCTGTGAACTTGTGTGGCCTACCACTTCGCCGCTGAGCCGTTGTTGCTCCTAGATGTTTCCACTTCACAATAACAGCACTTACAGTTGACTGGGGCAGCTCTAGCAGGTAAAAAAAAAATCGGCAGAAATTTGACGAACTAAGTTGATGGAAAGGTGGCATTCTATGACGGTGCCACATTACTGAGGTCTTCAGTATGGCCTTTCTACTGCCAATGTTTGTCTATGGAGATTGCACGGCTGTGTGCTCATTTTTATACACCTGTCAGCAACCCGTGTGGCTTAAATAGCCAAATCCACTAATTTGAAGGGGTGTCCACATACTTTTATTTATACCTTATTTTACCAGCTAAGTTGACTGAGAACACATTCTCATTTACAGCAATGACCTGGGGAATAGTTACAGGAGAGAGGAATGAGCAAATTGGAATCTAGATGGCCATGATGGTATGAGGGCCAGGTTGGGAATATAGCCAGAACACCAGGGTTAACACCGTTACTCTTACAATAAGTGCAATGGGATCTTTAGTGACCACAGAAGGTCAGGACACCTGTTTAACCTCCAATCCAAAAACAACACCTTATATAGGGCAATGTCCCCAATCACTGCCCTGGGGCATCTTGTTTTAGACCAGATGAGAGAGTGCCTCCTACTGGCCCTCCAACACCACTTCCAGCAGCATCTGGTCTCCCATCCAGGGCCAACACTGCTTAGCTTCAGAGGCAAGCCAGCAGTGGGATGCAGGGTGGTATGCTGCTACTAGTATCAGGATATAGAATCAGGCCTACTCAAGACTGCCATCAAGTGGCTAAATTGGGTTATAATGGCAAGGACATGCTGGAGGTAAAACCAGAACGGCAGAAAAATATGTGTTTTTCGATCTCTATTACACTGTTCATTTTATTGAAAGTGTGTGGGTATATCAGATTGATCTCCATATTATAACTCTGGTATGTAACAATGTGTAACACTCATTTAACAGAGAAGACAGTATTTTGGGATCTGCATTGTTATTTGCTGTGAATTTCGAAAAATCATGTTAATTAAAAATGTAATCAATAAATTATTTAGCAGTTTTGCATAGCAACCAGTCAGTCTCCCTTATGTAAATGTGTATTACTGTATCAACAGGTACAAAGTTATACTGTGGTTCTGGACCAATTCCATGGCTTTGAAAGCTAATTTAACTCATTGAAATGAGTAACAGAAAGCTTTTATCTCTAGATCTCATACAATACCAATATACAGCGTATACTGTGGTAGCATAGCTGTATGTCTTCTCCCACCCCCACACTTACGCACACGATGAAATTCCTCTAAGAACACGGTCACAGGCTTTTAGACACTCATTAGCCCGTATGAATACTATAAGTGTTAGCTCCCATTACATGGTGTTGTGTTGGAGTTTGGGATTGGGACACACCCCCAACTCCATACATGGAGTGCTACCTCCTTCCCACACAGCACTGCATCTCACAGAGACAATATATGGATTGTTTTCTCTCACTGTTGCCTTTGCCTCACGTACCCTCACACACACACACAAACAAACACACACACAAACAAACACACACACTCTTCCTCTCTCTCCCGCTCTCTCTTGTTCTCTCTCCCTCCTTAACTCTATAAACAAGACTCACAGACTGCATACGTTAACAGACTGCATTTGAACGTAAACCCCTCCAAGTTTCCATCATGATGTAGAAACACAGATGATCTTCCTCAGGGGTTGGTTTTGGACAGGCAGCTGTTTAAGGAACCTCCCCACCCCACTCTGTCCCCATTGCGTTGTCTCATATATAGACAGCACACGCTGAGTTGTAACAAAATCTTAATTAAGGCTCCTAATCCTCCATGCCGTCGCCTGGCCAATGCTGTGCACTCTCGTGAAATACTGTGAAACACAGCATGGGAGGGAAGGGGGGGTCGGACAGGGCTGTCTTCTTCTGCATTAACATTCTGTTACGAAGGGGTGGACTTGTTTTTTTTTGTCCAGACTACTCTTCAAAAATCAATTCAGTACACGAATGAATAGAAAAACCAATCCATATGCCACAGTCTAGATCCAGTAACAATGTGTTACTGTAACAGTACTGTCAAATTCTAGATTAGTCCGAAGCGTTTACTGTTGGTCTAGATTAGTTTAGTGCCAGAACAACATTTTATAATACAGGTTTGAAAATGTGGACTGGTGGTCTGCAACACTCAGGACAAGGACTTGTGCCACATTCCGTAAGATATCTGATGGTACAAACCTGAATATCTCCTTACTTGTGACAGGCTTCTTGACAGATGTGTGTCTGTTGTACGCGAGCTAGTGTCTTGATTGAAAATGCCCACACAGCAACGTCCTCAGTCAAATGCGCAACATTTTTTATTTATCAAAGTTAGTCACTGTCTATATAGCATTATGTTGTCTGGTACCAACAAGCATATATATATACTGTACATTTGATTTGAATTGCATTCACATAAAGATGGTTTGTGATATACTGTTGTAGGACCGGATTAGTAGACTTCACAAATTGGGTAGACATTTTAGAGATATCAGCAGAAATTTGATTTCAGGTTTGATATGTTTTGCAGTGAAAGAAGGTCATTGGTTGACCAGAGAAGCAACGGGATTAGGAGGCTACCTTGTGGTACTCCACAATCAACTGCTACCGCTATTGGTTCTGAGTATTGACCACTGACACAACTCATTTCTGTCCACCAACGAGGTAACATTCAAACCAGGATATGAGGCAAATACTGAAACCATATCTTTCATCATCAAAGGCTATTTTCTCTAAATGGAAAGTATTTGGGTCATTCCATAAAAAGAGTGCCTTTTGCATCCATTTAGTATCTTAAGTATAAATTGTACACCAATATTGAATTTTAAAAGCCTGTTATATTAAATAAAGTGCCATTTAATATAGACCACACGGAGAATTCAATACATCTTATTTGAAATATGAATAAAGGCTTGCTAAAGTGCCAAAATGCAGCATTTTCACATGTCCCTCTGTGTCACTTCTAGAAAGATTTCAATCGACTTAATTCATTGCCTTTAATTGCCACTCCCTGTTGCACACAACAAGCTTCTATTCCCCCTTTCGTGAGGGGATTTATGGCTGATTTAAGATGAAATCGTCAACCCTGTTATGATCAACCCTGTTACTTTATTTGGCACTTAATAGGCACGTACTTTAGTCTTTTTTCCCCGTTTAACTTAACTTGAGATTGGAAGTTGAATGTGTGCTCTTTATGACAGAATGTTAAAATTAGGTGAAATCAAACGTTTTTTTAACTTCTCAAAAGGCACCGAATTGGTGGAACGATCCATTTGCTTTTGTCCTTGGGGAGGCTTGTATTCATCGGAGAAGCTTTTTATTCAGTGGAGTGGTAAAGGCCATGTGGTTTGGGAGACCTCGTGCCCCACCTCTCTTTAAGGAACAGATGCCCTGATGGAAGAAGTGCGACAGACGAGTCGAAAATGAGTTTGACACGTGTTAAACAGGTGCAGCCACGTAAAGTTGAGGTTTGACAAGATGATGGGCAGAACTAGAAGCAATCATTATCACCTCCACTCAAGTCTGTGATTAATATTCAGTACTGCCCTTTTTGAAAGACATCGACAAATGTCAGGATGTAAATAGTTTGAACAGATTGTCAGTGGTTGATGAGATGTTTGAATAAATCCAATGGTATAATTATTTGCATTTCCATTGTCAGGTATTTATAAGCTGTTACTAAGATTGAACATAGCTCTTATACAATGTATATGACTGACAAATGGATTGATAGATATCTGGGAGAAGACTATCTCTTAGTTCTGGGCCTTATTCTGTAGTAGACCAAGCGTGGACTAAATTCATTTTAAATGAGGACTCAAATTTTCTACAGAATGTATGTCATCACAATAACAGATAGAGCTGGGTAAGGATTACATGATACAAATGTAATACAATCTACTGTATATGTGGCCCTGTATCAGATTGAATAGATGCCAACATTCATTCTGAATCTCATACACTTTCAGAAAGTTTTCTTTCAGTCACTGCTACCTTTCACTTTCGTACACCCTAGCCCGTCCCGTCTTACAAAGGTGCCAATGATGGCGAGTAAGGCCTGAGGAGGGATATGCCATGGAGGGAGGTGCCCCCCACCCTCCAGAACCGTGCGGACCACAGGGGCTGGATTAATCACATTAGAGGCCCAGGAGAGAGATGGGAAGTAGACAGTACCGTGACAGCCGGGGGAGCACTGGCACGACTAATCCCGTTAGGACAGGGAAAAAGGGGGACGCCATCGCTCCTACTATGCTGAGAAAAGAAACATTTTCCCAGGAATGAGTTCACCTGTATGGTAACACAGAAAAGTTGCCCTTTTGATGCCTATAGAATGAGACAATTACTCTTGGCACATACAAATGGGTTTTTATTCATCCTGGGCATTACTTATTGTCGGTGCATAAAAACAAAACAGCTATAGACAGTGGCATTGCATGAGATCCTCTTTCATGCCACAGCAAAGCAGCCCTTTTAAACCTGGCGGAACCAGCCTCTCTAACAGTGAGAAGATGGGGAGGGCTGCTGTTAGAAAGACAGAGCTTACTTCATCTGCTATTGTAAGCGCACCCGAGTTCAACCTTAATGTAAACCTTAGCAGGCGCGATAACAATGGGATGCTCTCTATAAAAATATATCCTGCTGGGTAATCCGGCAGATGGCCACAGCAGCGGACACTATAAGAGCGGCTGGCCACTGCAGGAGTAACAGGGAACGTCCGATCACCAGCCACTCTCCGGCCTGGGAGATATGGAATCAAGATTCCTCTCTCCCCTTAGCAACGCTGGGAAACTGAGATGTCAATTCAATGGTGCTACCTGTCAATGATTTGACCATCCAGATCTGTTTACACTTCAAACAATGGCTCCCTGACTACCTCCGGAGGAGATCAGTAAGATCTGATCACAATGCGTCTTTTATTCATCTACAGCTGTCTAAAAATTTGGGCACAATCAGAATGTGTACAAGATCCAAGACAAAGGACACATGTTAGAACCAGGTATAAACGGGCTAGAGAGTTACCTAATACTTGTGTAGGTCTGTCTTTGTTTAGAGGGATTACACCTCCCCCTGCCGCAGCATTAGGAGTGGAGAGATGGCGGGTGCTTAAAACCCTACCTGTAGGGAGACTTGTTAATACAGCGAGAGTGTATAGGACCCTGGGTAGGCACCCGCTCACTTTGTTAAAGGGAAACTTCACCGCTAGACACTATTTGGGGTGTTTTTCCAGTCTCTCTACATAATTATGAGTGATGAGAGGTGTTTCAGACATAATTATGCACCATAGCGGTATTTTGGAATTTTCGCACTGGTAGAGTTCAACCAATGACGTCATCGATTGATTGAGCCTGCTGCCTGATCTAAAAATTAATGGAGTCATGTTTTGTTGCAATTATTGTGGCCTTTGTGTTTCGCCATTCCACGATATCCAGGAAACCAAGCCTTGTGCATTTTTTATTTGCTCATTATGTCAATGTTGAAGGCTGCTACATTGATTAAAGTGGTAGTGTAAAAATTGCCACTCACACCATTCAATAAATATAAACATCTATCCTTAAGGCTACCCTTCTGAACTCTCGCCAGAGGCTTACCAGGGATTAAACAGTGTTCTCCATGGGAAACTAGAAGAGCTACAAACCCACATGGCTGAAGTGCAGTCAACATACAGACATATGTGGAGGACCGTGGTGTAGGTGTAGGTGAAGAATCTGGGGTCATCCTCAATTCCACACTCTTTTATTTGCCCACATTAAAATCATCACTAAATCTACCTTCTTCCATCTCAAGAACATCGGCAGACTCCGCCACTCTCTCAACGACTCAGCGGTTTAAAACCCTTACACATGCCTTCAGTACCTCACGCATGGACTATTGTAATGCTCTCCTGTATGGATTCCCTGCCAGCTCCGTCAACAAGCTTAAGTATATCCAAAACTCAGTCTCACCCACACCAAGCCCAGGGAAAACATCACACCCACACTCCTCCACCTCCACTGGCTTCCAATCAAATGTCGGATCAACTTCAAAGACCTTCTCCTCACCTGCACATCCCTGCATGGCTTTGCTCCCTCCTATTTCTCCGACACGCTACACATCTACACTCCCACCCGCTACCTTAGATCCTCTGACTCTAGCCTACTGGTCACCCCCTCTATGCTCCATGGGGGATAGTGCCTTCAAATTCAATAAAAAAAATCAAATACATTTAAAAAAAAATGTGCCGAATACAACTCGTGTAGACTTTACCGTGAAATGCTTGCTTACGAGCCCTTCCCAACGATGCAGTGTTTAAAAATAAGAATAATAAAATAAAATAATAACACAAGATTAATAAAATTAAATCAGGTGGACTGGGGACAATATTTCCCAAGTTAATGGTGTTAATCATTTCTGCTTGCCATCTACTGAAGCAAGGGAGGGTGGGTGACTTCCATTCTGTGAGGATCATTTGTTTTGCATCCACCATTCCAAACATCAGAGCCTGTTGTTCCTCATAGGACGATCTTAGAACAGACTCTGAGCAGCCAAAGAGAGCAAGTTCTGCGTCAGGTTCAATGTCCCTGTCATATACCTTTGAGTACCAATCAAAGATGTTCCTCCAAAAATTATTAAGTAGGGGGCAGAGCCAAAACAGATGATTTAATGAACCCTCTGAGGCTTTACACCTGTCACAGTGGGGAGACCTGGGGGTAAATTCTATGTAATTTGGTTTTGGTGTAATGAAGTCTATGCAAGACTGTATTGTGTCAATTGATATCTGGCATTGATGGAACAGGAGTGATTTCTTGACAGGGCTTCTCCCCATAGATCATCTGAGATCTCAATATTTAACCCTTTACCCCAGGTCTCCTTGAGATGACTAGTAGAGGCCTCTGTGTAGTAGGAGAAAAAGAAGACAAACTGTGAGATGAGGTGTTTTGAGTTGGGAGGGCGCTGTAGCAAATAATGCAATTAATGTTGTACAAGGACGGTGTCAACATTTAGAATTGTCCCTTTGAAATTGTGTCTGACTTGTAAATAATGGTAAATAATGTGAATGGGAAAGATTGAATGTATTCTTTAATTGGATGAATGATGCTAATTGCTTTTCTATGTATAAGTCTTCAACTGTGGCCAGTCCCTTCTCCCGCCATTCAACAAACACCTTATCAGACGGAGATGGAACAAAAATAATGATTCAAGCATATCGGGGTGTATACAGAGGTATCAGGCACTTCATAAACATGCTTAATCTGGTTTAAAAGTCTTAAAGAATTTCTCAAAACAAAGTTGTTGCCTGTCAGTGTGTTTGGGCACACTGCTTTGGAGAAAAGCCAGGCTAGAAGAGGGGAATTTGTTACAAACTTGACTTCCATTTTTAGCCACAGGGGGGCAACAGCGTCCAACTTATCAGGGAACCCCAGTTACAAGTATGTTAATGTCTTGGCATTTGCAGCCCAGTAACAATGCTTAAAGATGGGTAGGCCTAAACCGGCACTTTCCTTGGGCTTTTGCAAGTGGGCTTTACCAATACGATGGTTTTTGTAACCCCAGACAAATGACAAGATTGTCGAGTCCAAAGTCTTCAAAAATGATGAGGTAAGAAAAACTGGAAGATTCTGGCAAAGATAAAGGAACCTGGGAAGAGAAACCATTTTAATGGCATTAATGCGTCCCATCATAGAAAGTGGCAACCCGTCATTCAGGGCAGGTGGGGTTTTGAGCACCACACTTTTAGAAAAAAAAACATATACACTACCGTTCAAAAGTTTGGGGTCACTTAGAAATGTCCTTGTTTTTGAAAGAAAAGCACATTTTTGGTCCATTTAAATAACAAAAAATTGATCAGAAATACATTGTTAATGTTGTAAATTACTATTGTAGCTGGAAACAGCAGATTTTTTATGGAATACCTACATAGGCATACAGAGGCCCATTATCAGCAACCATCACTCCTGTGTTCCAATGGCACGTTGTGTTAGCTAATCCAAGGTTATCATTTTTAAAAGGCTAATTGATCATTAGAAAACCCTTTTGCAATTATGTTAGCACAGTTGAAAAGTGTTGTCCTGATTAAGCAATAAAATTGGCCTTCTTTAGACTAGTTGAGTATCTGGAGCATCAGCATTTGTGGGTTCGATTACAGACTCAGAATGGCCAGAAACAAAGAACTTTCTTCTGAAACTCGTCAGTCTATTCTTGTTCTGAGAAATTAAGGCTATTCCATGCAAGAAATTGTCAAGAAACTGAAGATCTCGTACAGCGCTGTGTACTACTCCCTTCACAGAACAGCGCAAACTGTCTCTAACCAGAATAGAAAGAGGAGTGGGAGGCCCCGGTGCACAACTGAGCAAGAGGACAAGTACATTAGAGTCTAGTCTAGTTTGAGAAACAGACGCCTCACAAGTCCCCAACTGGCAGCTTCATTAAATAGTACCCGCAAAACACCAGTTTCAACGTCAACAGTGAAGAGGCGACTACGGGATGAGGGCCTTCTAGGCAGAGTTCCTCTGTCCAGTGTTCGTGTTCTTTTGCCCATCTTAATCTTTTATTTTTATTGGCCAGTCTGAGATATGGCTTTTTTATTATTAACAGTTATTGCTGTTTTGTTTTGGTCCTGCTAACTAGGCTGTGATCACAATACACTAATGAAACTGGGTTAGCCCCAGGCTCAGAACACACTGAGTTAAAGATTCATCCTTCTGTACTGCAATACTCTTCCTTTCCTTCTCCTTCACGTTATCCTCCTCCTGCTCTCTCCTCCTCTCTCCCCCCCTCTTCCTCTCTCCTCCTCCTTCTCTCTTCTCCTCCTCCTTCTCTCTTCTCCCCCTCCTCCTCTCTTCTCCCCCTCCTCCTCTCTCCTCCACCTCCTCTCTTCTCCCCCCTCCTCCCCACTCCTCCTCTCCCCTTCTCTCTCCTCTTCCTCTCTCCTCCCCCCTGGACATTGTCTGCGTATTACGAAATTCGGCTTTCTGTGTATCCTATTTTAAGACCTTGGATATTAGGATCATCCCTTATTTGTATCACAAGGGGTTCAAGGGCAACAGCGAAGAGCAGAGGACTGAGTGGGCAGCCCTGCTGGACAGATCTATGCAGTTCAAAGGGGCTAGATTTGTCGCTGTTGGTCAGAATAGAGGATGTTGGGCAGGAATAGAGCATTTTGACCCAGATGATAAATAAATCGCCAAATCCAAACCTAGTGACTGCTTCGAACATGTATGACCATTCCATTTGGTCAAACGCTTTCTGAGCATCTAACGATATAATAGCCGCCTTGGAGCCTTTCCCATGATTTGTATATAGAATGTTAAGCAGCCTGTACACATTAGAAAAAGAGAACTTGCCAGGGATGAAGCCTGTCTGATCTGGATGAATAATGGTTGTTACATGTTTGTTCTACCTATTAGCAAGCACTTTGGTGCCATTTTTTAAATCGAAATTAAGCAATGCTATTGGTCTATAATTTGCAGGGTCTGTTACCTCTCTGCCTTTTTTTTAAACAGAAGGCAAATATTGGCTTTATACAAAGATTTCGGCAAAATGTTATTTTCTGTTGAATCAGTGAACCTCCTGAATAAGAGCGAAGCGAGAACTTCACAATGTTTTATAAAATTCACAGCCAAAACCATCAGGGCCAGCAGCCTTTCCAGATGGGAAAGCTTTTATTTCATTTCTTCTGTTGTGAAATTTGAGTTCAATTTTTTTTTGGCGCTATCATCAAGTTTTGGCAGGCTGATGGAATCTGATGCATCGGATCTGGAAGAATATAACTGGGTACATTTTTTTTTTAAGCAGTTGTTACGTAGCTTGCTTGATGCTTGGGGAAGACTCTTATCATGCCGTTGTGGCGAACATGTAGCCTGGCTGGAAAATGCAGGCTCTAATTTACCTCCGCCTTCTCGCATGGTCTGTATCACATCTCGGAATGCGCGCTATTGCTCCATCACCTCCATGGTATAGTCGGGCAAGATGAGAACCTTTTGGCCTTTTGTATTCCATAGCACCTGGTGAGGGCTTCGCCTGTAGAGAGCAATGTGCATGGTCAATGATGAGGGGCTTTGGGAAGTTGTCATCGCCCAGCAGTTTGGGAATGAGCTTGGACACGAACTCTGTGGGTTTCCCTTGTTCTTCGTCCTCCAAAATCCCCACAATTTTGATGTTCAGCCTGTGACTCCTACCTTCTAAATCAAGAACCTTGGCTTAGAGCACCTCGTTCTTCTTTTTAAGCTTTGCGCAGGTGGATTCCAGGCCTCCGATCTGGGTGTCATGATCAGATAGGGTCTCATCGGCTGTGTCCATGCGGCCCTTCAGTTAGGCCTGTGCTGTCTTTAGAGACTCAAAATTTGTTTTGAGCCTGTTTCGATCGTTGATAGTTTTAATTACAGCCTCTTTCATTTGTTGACAGGTTTCCGTGGAAGAATATTGTTGCTGGGTATCTGCAGAGTTGTCGTCATCGGTACTCAAAATAGCACTAGCTGCTGCTTGTTGGGCCTGGGCCTTTGTCAACTTTGTGTTCGCTGTTCTGTTGATTTTCTTCACCATATTTCACTTTTTCGCTGCTAGTTAGTGCCTGGAAATAAAACAGTCAAAATGTACGATTTCAAAATACACAGAGAGGAGATCTGAAGGAACATTTCTACTCCTAACGCATTTGCACTAGCGCCTCCCCTCTTGAAATATTCTTGATATGTTCATCAAAAGAGAGATCAGGGTCCAGAGTAATGCCGAGGTCCTTCACAGTTTTATTTGAGAGGACTGTACAACCATCAAGATTAATTGTCAGATAAAACAGCAGATCTCTTTGTTTCTTGGGACCTAGAACTAGCATCTCTGTTTTGTCCGAGTTTAAAAGTAAAACACCTTTCGCCATCCACCTCCTTATGTCTGAAACAGAAGCTTCTATGACAGGCCATTTTGGGGCTTCACCATGTTTCATCGAAATGTACAGCTGTGTGTCCTCCGCATAGCAGTGAAAGTTGACATTGTGTTTCCGAATTACATCACCAAGAGGTAGAATATATAGTGAAAACAATAGAGATCCTAAAACGGAACCTTGAGGAACACTGAAACTTACAATTGATTTGTCAGAGGATAAACCATCCACAGAGATGAACTGATATCTTTCCGGCAGATAAGATCTAAAACAGGCAAGAACTTGTCCGTGTAGACCAATTAGGGTTTCCAATCGCTCCAAAAGAATGTGGTGATCGATGGTGTCAAAGGCAGCACTAAGGTCTAGGAGCATGAGGACAGGTGCAGAGCCTTTTTTTAGGGGGTAGAGCCTTGGTCTGACACCAGACTGGAGCATTTCGTATACATTATTTGTCTTCAGGAAAGCAGTGAGTTGTGCGCAACGTCCTTGAGTAGGTGGAGGGAGTCTAGAAAGGCATCTAGGAATCTTTGGGTTGTCTGAGAATTTATTGCATGATTTTTGATAATCCTTGTTTGGGGTTTGAACAGATTATTTGTTGCGATTGCAAATGTAATAAAATGGTGGTACGATGAAAAACATTTAGATCCACAATATTTATTCCACCGGACAAAACTAGATCCAGGATATGACTGTGGCAATGCGTATGCTCGGAGACTTGTTGGACGAAACCCACTGAGTCGATGATGGCGCCGAAAGCCTTTTGGAGTGGGTCTGTGGACGTTTCCATGTGAATATTGAAGTCACCAAAAATGTAAATATCTGCCATGACTACAAGGTCCGATAGGAATTCAGGGAACTCAGTGAGGAATGCTGTATATGGCCCAGGAGGCCTGTAAACGGTAGCTATAAAAAGTGATTGAGTAGGCTGCATAGGTTTCATGACTTGAAGCTCAGAAGACAAAAACTCTGTTCTTTATTTTTTTAATAAAAATGTTCGGATGTAAATGTCAACACCTCCGCCTTTGCGGGACGCGTAGGGGATATGGTCACTAGTGTAACCAGGAGGAGAGGCATCATTTAACACAATGAATTCATCAGACTTGAGCCATGTTTCAGTCAGACCAATTTTTATTTTTTATTTTAACTTTTATTTAACTAGGCAAGTCAGTTAACTTCTCTGCGCTACGAATCTCGTTAGCGGGATCACTTTCCTAAACAACCATTAGAATTGCAGGGTGCCAAATGCAAAAATATTACAAAAAATATTTAGAATCATGCAATCACAAGTGAAATATACCAAAACACAGTTTAGCTTGTTGTTAATCCACCTATCGTGTCAGATTTTGAAAATATACTTTACAGCGAAAGAAATCCAAGCTTTTGTGAGTGTAGCAATCAATGCTAGAACAGTTAGCCTTATATTAGCTTGGTTAGCTTGGTCACGAAAGTCAGAAAAGCAATAAAATGAATCACTTACCTTAGATAATCTTCGGATGTTTGCACTCACGAGACTCCCAGTTACACAACAAATGTTCTTTTTGTTCGATAAATATTACTATTATCACAAAAAAACGCCATTTGGGTTGCGCGTTATGTTCAGAAAACCAAAGCCTTGTTCCGTTCGACAAATTCCAAAAAGTATCCGTAATGGTCGTAGAAACATGTCAAATGTTTTTTATAATCAATCCTCAGGTTGTTTTTAACAAACATAATCGATAATATTTCAACCGGACCATAACCTATTCATTAAGAGAGAAAAGGAAAATGGAGAGCTCCTCTCGCGCACACAGGAACTATTCGGAGGACACCTGACTACTTTTGAAAAATCACGCTCATTTTTCAAAATAAAAGCCTGAAACTATGTCTAAAGCCTGGTCACAGCCTGAGGAAGCCATTGGAAAAGGAATCTGGTTGATATCCCTTTAAATGGAAGAAAGACGGTCCAGGAAACACAGATAAAAAAAAAAAATATCACTTCCGGGTTAGATTTTCTCAGGTTTTTGTCTGCAGAATACGTTTTGTTATACTCACAGACAATATTTTGACAGTTTTGGAAACGTTGGAGTGTTTTCTATCCTAATCTGTAAATTATATGCATATGCTACGATCTGGGCCAGAGAAAATGTCTGTTTACCTTGGGAACGTTATTTTAAGAAAATAACAATTCTGACCCCTAGCGCTAAGAAGTTAACAAACGTGGCATTGTTCGATGCCAGAAGGATAGATCCTGACTGTATTGCCCACTCGAGTAAAGCCACCATTCGTTTGTGGAGGCTAACCTTTCTGGATTTTAGAGCCCTGGAAAAGGCTGTGAGAAACCTAGCTTGTTCTATTTCAGGCTCGGGTGTTTCTACAAAAGAATTGGATGAATCAAGAAGGTTGGCCGCTTCGCATAACATCAAGTCGTCTACCTCTGAAATGTAATTTAAAACGTTGAAATCATCCGGTTTCAGTGTTTTATTGGGGATGTCCGGTGCGCCGAAATCCTCCGCGTGTTCTCGTTGTGTATGGTCTTCTGTGCTGTTATACGCCGGGGAGGAGTCTGAAAGAAAATAATACATACAAAATAGGTTATTAAACATAAAATATATTAGATAAAAAAAGTCAAATATATTTCAGATATAATACTATATATTAACAATACATAATTAAAATACCTCGGCTTTTTTGACGAGGGCTGTTCTGACGAATTGCGGAAACCGGGGGCTCTAGACTTTTATCACCAAGCATTCCAGATTCTGCCCATGTCTCGTTGGAGTCTGAAAAAACATTATTTGTCATTGTTTTAACATATTCAATCATAAAATTTTTATAAATAATAATAAAATATGTATAACTAATAACATATACAGTGGGGAGAACAAGTATTTGATACACTGCTGATTTTGCAGGTTTTCCTACTTACAAAGCATGTAGAGGTCTGTCATTTTTATCATTGGTACACTTCAACTATGAGAGACGGAATCTAAAACAAAAATCCAGAAAATCACATTGTATGATTTTTATGTAATTAATTTGCATTTTATTGCATGACATAAGTATTTGATCACCTACCAACCAGTAAGAATTCCGGCTCTCACAGACCTGTTAGTTTTTCTTTAAGAAGCCCTCCTGTTCTCCACTCATTACCTGTATTAACTGCACCTGTTTGAACTCGTTACCTGTATAAAAGACACCTGTCCACACACTCAATCAAACAGACTCCAACCTCTCCACAATGGCCAAAACCAGAGAGCTGTGTAAGGACATCAGGGATAAAATTGTAGACCTGCACAAGGCTGGGATGGGCTACAGGACAATAGGCAAGCAGCTTGGTGAGAAGGCAACAACTGTTGGCGCAATTATTCGAAAATGGAAGAAGTTCAAGATGACGGTCAATCACCCTCGGTCTGGGGCTCCATGCAAGATCTCACCTCGTGGGGCATCAATGATCATGAGGAAGGTGAGGGATCAGCCCAGAACTACACGTCAGGACCTGGTCAATGACCTGAAGAGAGCTGGGACCACAGTCTCAAAGAAAACCATGAGTAACACACTACGCCGTCATGGATTAAAATCCTGCAGCGCACGCAAGGTCCCCCTGCTCAAGCCAGCGCATGTCCAGGCCCGTCTGAAGTTTGCCAATGACCATCTGGATGATCCAGAGGAGGAATGGGAGAAGGTCATGTGGTCTGATGAGACAAAAATAGAGCTTTTTGGTCTAAACTCCACTCGCCGTGTTTGGAGGAAGAAGAAGGATGAGTACAACCCCAAGAACACCATCCCAACCGTGAAGCATGGAGGTGGAAACATCATTCTTTGGGGATGCTTTTCTGCAAAGGGGACAGGACGACTGCACCATATTGAGGGGAGGATGGATGGGGCCATGTATCGCGAGATCTTGGCCAACAACCTCCTTCCCTCAGTAGATGATTGAAGATGGGTCATGGCTGGGTCTTCCAGCATGACAACGACCCGAAACACACAGCCAGGGCAACTAAGGAGTGGCTCCGTAAGAAGCATCTCAAGGTCCTGGAGTGGCCTAGCCAGTCTCCAGACCTGAACCCAATAGAAAATCTTTGGAGGGAGCTGAAAGTCCGTATTGCCCAGCGACAGCCCCGAAACCTGAAGGATCTGGAGAAGGTCTGTATGGAGGAGTGGGCCAAAATCCCTGCTGCAGTGTGTGCAAACCTGGTCAAGAACTACAGGAAACGTATGATCTCTGTAATTGCAAACAAAGGTTTCTGTACCAAATATTAAGTTCTGCTTTTCTGATGTATCAAATACTTATGTCATGCAATAAAATGCAAATTAATTACTTAAAAATCATAGAATGTGATTTTCTGGATTTTTGTTTTAGATTCCGTCTCTCACAGTTGAAGTGTACCTATGATAAAAATGACAGACCTCTACATGCTTTGTAAGTAGGAAAACCTGCAAAATCGGCAGTGTATCAAATACTTGTTCTCCCCACTGTATATAACAAAGTGTTTGAAAAAAGTAGATGGAGGTGAAGCATATGTTATTGTTATTGTCACGCCCTGACCTGAGAGAGCCTTTTATGTCTCTATTTTGGTTTGGTCAGGGTGTGATTTGGGTGGGCATTCTATGTTCTTTATTTCTTTGTTTCTGGCCGAGTGTGGCTCCCAATCAGAGGCAGCTGTCTATTGTTGTCTCTGATTGGAGATCATACTTAGGCAGCCCTTTTCCCTCCTGCTGTGTGGGATCTTGTTCTTTGTTTGTGTGCAGGGAGTTTGCACATTGAAGCTGTTCGGTCGTTGTTATTATTTATTGTTTTGTCCTTTCAAAGTTTCACTTCGTTATTAAATTATGTGGAACTCAAAGAACGCTGCGCCTTGGTCTCTTCCTTCCTTCTTTCTTACTAATGAACTTTTGATAGTCCATGGCACTGATCTCTCCAGGCCCTGACAAAGTCATGATATCACAGCAAATAGTTGACTGGTCACAACTGGATTGATTTGAAACCAGAAAAACTCAATAGATAAATGTATTTTTTGCCATGATTGAATATTGTAAACTGTGTCAAATCAGCAAACTTTCAACTTTCAGTTTATTTTTTACACTGGCTGTTTCCCAGTGACACTCCTCACTCCCTACTGACAGCCCTGTTACCAGAACGATGTCAAGAAACCAGCCTGAAGGTATGTTTTATGAATCACACAGGACTGGACAGGAGCAAGCTAAAATAATTCTATTTAGAATACTGGAATATAGAGGTTGGGAAATGGGGAATGGGTCAATAACTCTCTCAGCTTTTTAAGACTGTCTCTCTGTTCTGTGTTCACAGTTGACGGCATAGAGGTGAACGGGCCCAAGATGCAGACATATGAGGTCAGAAGTGTCTCTGCAACCGCCGGGCCGACGAAGGCCACATCGGGTCTAGCAGCTACCACCGGCTTTGATATAGGCAAGGAAGGGGTCGGGGCACAAGTTCTGGGTACAGGCTTCTCTGTCAGGAGGACAACATCTGTTTCTCTGTTTGGTTCCAAGTTGGAGATCAAACTCTGGTGACACACCACCACTCAGAGCCCAGAGGTCCACTTCTTTGGAGATGTATTAATTCCACCTGTTTAGTTCTCTTATAGTCTACAGACAAGGCTTCTGGGCCACAGATGTGCTTGGCTTCTTTTAAACTTAATGAAAACATCTTGATGTATTGTACTTAATCAGTGGACTGTATTTATAATACGTTATAAACTCTATTGGTGACTGTTCTTTTTCATGCACACACACACACACACACACACACACACACACACACACACACACACACACACACACACACACACACACACACACACACACACACACACACACACACACACACACACACACACACACACGTATAGATGGGTTAGCTAACAACGTCACCAAAACAATGCACACGCTTCAGTGGGCCAGAAGTCTGTTGTGATTCTGGATGGCCAGATGGCACCACTGACAAGAAACTGCCATGTGGGGAGTCGCAAGTGGCTAGTTTTATCTTGTTCTTGATACCATTTTTGTTTTGAGGTGTTTTGACTGATTTCATGTCTATGATAATATAGCAAAAATGTACTAGCTAGCTAACCAACAACTGTAATGATGTATCTGAGAGACATTCAAGTGCTCATTGTGCAAATGTATTTATGTTTTCAACAAACATTGGACACTAAATATTTATTACATGTTGTCAACATTCGAAGCCAACCCTGTCTGTTTTGCCCCATAGTTGCACACACACTGGTTTTGTTGCAAACTAACCAACCTATACATGTATCACAGAAGCCTCTTCCCCAGCACAGCACAATTTCACCCCTAGTGGTCAAACTCAGCTGCTGCAGAACAGAGCTGGACCTCAACTTCTGGACTTATCTCAGTGCTGTTGTGCTGTTTGTTGTTACTTGGCTATCTTCCAAACGTTGTGGTTTTTAACTTAAATACATTTACCAACGTCTTTGTTTTTTTCTCGCTCTACTTTTTTTCATTAAACTTTTTCACCCCGGACACTTTATCTGGACATGGTTCTTCAGGACCTCCAAATCAAATTCAAATCAAATTCAAATCAAATTTTATTGGTCACATACACATGGTTAGCAGATGTTAATGCGAGTGTAGCGAAATGCTTGTGCTTCTAGTTCCGACCGTGCAGTAATCTAACAATTTTACAACAACTACCGTATACACACAAGTGTAAAGGAATGAATAAGAATATGTACATATAAATATATGGATGAGCGATGGCCGTGCGGCATAGGCTAGATGCAGTAGGTGGTATAGAGTACAGTACTGTATATACATATGAGATGAGTAGGGTATGTAACATTATATAAAGTGACATTGTTTAAAGTGACTAGTGATACATTTATTACATCCACATTTTTATTATTAAAGTGGCTAGAGATTGAGTCAGTATGTTGGCAGCAGCCACTCAATGTTAGTGATGGCTGTTTAACAGTCTGATGGCCTTGAGATAGAAGCTGTTTTTCAGTCTCTCAGTCCCAGCTTTGATGCACCTGTACTGACCTCGCCTTCTGGATGATAGAGGGGTGAACAGGCAATGGCTCGGGTGGTTATTGTCCTTGATGATCTTTTTGGCCTTCCTGTGACATCAGGTGGTGTAGGTGTCCTTGAGAGCAGGTAGTTTGCCCCCGGTGATGCGTTGTGCAGACCTCACTACCCTCTGGAGAGCCTTACGATTGTGGGCGGAGCAGTTGCCGTACCAGGCGGTGATACAACCCGACAGGATGTTCTCGATTGTGCATCTGTAAACGTTTGTGAGTGTTTTCGGTGACAAGCCACATTTCTTCAGCCTCCTGAGGTTGAAGAGGTGCTGTTGCGCCTTCTTCACCACACTTTCTGTGTGGGTGGACCATTTCAGTATGTCCGTGATGTGTACACCGAGGAACTTAAACTTTCTACCTTCTCCACGACTGTCCTGTCGATGTGGATAGGGGGGTGCTCCCTCTGCTGTTTCGTGAAGTTCATGATCATCTCCTTTGTTTTGTTGACGTTATTCTCCTGACACCACACTCCGAGGGCCCACCACACTCCACCAGCCAATACTAAGTAGTAACATTAACACTAGGCCATCTAATTGCAGTCGGTGTACTCATAATATACAGCAGAACTATCGCCTTACGGTCAGGATAGCCTTGTTGCAAACACAGCTTCAGATGTAATCGTAAGACCTGGGCAATTTAAATGTAGGAAAGGTTGAAACAGCGTCTGTGCCACCAGTAAGTACACATAGTAGTATAACCTCCCCCCCCAACAATTCACAACAATACACACAAATCTAAAAGTAAATTAATGGAATTAAGAAATAGAGTTGAAGTCGGAAGTTTACATACACCTTAGCAAATACATTTAAACTCATTTTTACACAATTCCTGACATTTAATCCTAATAAAAATTCCCTGTCTTAGGTCAGTTATGATCACCACTTTATTTTAAGAATGTGAAATGTCAGAATAATAGTAGAGAGAATTATTTATTTCAGCTTTTATTTCTTTCATCACATCCCCAGTGGGTCAGAAGTTTACATACACTCAATTAGTATTTGGTAGCATTGCCTATAAATTGTTTAACTTGGGTCAAACGCTTTGGGTAGCCTTCCACAAGCTTCCCACAATAAGTTGTGGGAATTTTGGCCCATTCCTCCTGACAGAGCTGGTGTAACTGAGACAGGATTGTAGGCCTCCTTGCTGCACATGCTTTTTCAGTTCTGCCCACAAATTGTCTATAGGATTGAGGTCAGGGCCTTGTGATGGCCACTCCAATACCTTGACTTTGTTGTCCTTAAGCAATTTTGCCACTACTTTGGAAGTATGCTTGGGGTTATTGTCCATTTGGAAGACCCATTTGTTACCAAGCTTTAACTTCCTTACTGATGTCTTGAGATGTTGCTTCAATATATCCACAATTTTCCTCATGATGCCATCTATTTTGTGAAGTGCACCAGTCCCTCCTGCAGCAAAGCACCCACACAACATGATGCTGTTTGTTTCTTCAGACCAGAGGACATTTCTCCAAAAAGTACGATCTTTGTCCCCATGTGCAGTTGCAAACCGTAGTCTGGCTTTTTTATGGCGGTATTGGAGCAGTGGCTTCTTCCTTGCTGAGCGGCCTTTCAGGTTATGTCGATATAGGACTTGTTTTACTGTGGATACAGATACTTTTGTACCTGTTTCCTCCAGCATCTTCACAAGGTTCTTTGCTGTTGTTCTGGGATTGATTTGCACTTTTCGCACCAAAGTACGTTCAAATCAAATCAAATCAAATTTTATTTGTCACATACACATGGTTAGCAGATGTTAATGCGAGTGTAGCGAAATGCTTGTGCTTCTAGTTCCGACAATGCAGTAATAACCAACAGGTAATCTAACCTAACAATTCCACAACTACTACCTTATACACACAAGTGTAAAGGGATAAAGAATATGTACATAAAGATATATGAATGAGTGATGGTACAGAACGGCATAGGCAAGATGCAGTAGATGGTATAGTGTACAGTCTATACATATGAGATGAGTAATACTTCCGGCGCCCATTCCCATCTCTAGGAAACAGGACTCCTTCCTGAGCGGTATGACAGTTGTGTGGTCCCATGGTGTTTATACTTGCGTATTATTGTTTGTACAGATGAACGTGGTACCTTCAGGTGTTTGGAAATTGCTCCCAAGGATGAACCAGACTTGTGGATGTCTATCATTTTTCTGAGGTCTTGGCTGATTTCTTTTGATTTTCCCATCATGTCAAGCAAAGAGGCACTGAGTTTGAAGGTAGGCCTTGAAATACATCCACAGGTACACGTCCAATTGACTCAAATTATGTCAATTAGTCTATCAGAAGCTTCTAAAGCCATGACATAATTTTCTGGAATTTTCCAAGCTGTTTAAAGGCACAGTCAACTTAGTGTATGTAAACTTCTGACCCACTGGAATTGTGGTACAGTGAAATAATCTGTCTGTAAACAATTGTTGGAAAAATGACTTGTGTCATGCACAAAGTACATGTCCTAACCAACTTGCCAAAACTATAGTTTGTTAACAAGAATTTTGTGGAGTGGTTGAAAAACGAGTTTTAATGACTCCAACCTAAGTGTATGTAAACTTCCGACTTCAACTGTATATAAATATTAGGATGAGCAATGTCGGAGTGGCATTGACTAAAATACAGTACAATAGAATACAGTATATACATATGAAATGAGTAAAGCAGTATGTAAACATTGTTAAAGTGACCAGTGATTCCATATCTGTGTATATAGGGCAGCAGCCTCTAAGGTGCAGGGTTGAGTAACCGGGTGGTAGCCGGGATAGGGATGGCTTTGAGATAGACTTAAAAACAGCTTCTATCAATCATAGCTTTGATGCACCTGTACTGACCTCGCCATCTGGATGATAGCGGGGTGAACAGGCCGTGGCTCGTGTGGTTGTCCTTCATGATCTTTATGGCCTTCCTGTGACATCGGGTTCTGTAGGTGTCCTGGAGGGTAGGCAGTGTGCCCCCGTACCAGTACCAGTCGGTGATACATCCCGACAGGATGCTCTCATTCGTGCATCTGTAAAAGTTTGTGAGGGTCTTAGGGGCCAAGCCAAATTTCATCAGCCTCCTGAGGTTGAAGAGGCGCTATTGCTATTGTCTGTGTGGGTGGACCATTTCAGATTGTCAGTGATGTGTATGGCGGGGAACTTGAAGCTTTCCATCTTCTCCACTGTGGCCCCGTCAATGTGGATAGGGGCGTGCTCCCTCTGCTTTTTCCTGAAGTCCACGATCAGCTCCTTCGTTTTGTTGACGTAGAGGGAGAGGTTATTTTCCTGGCACCACTCTGCCAGGCCCCTCACGTCCTCTCTGTAGGCTGTTTCCTCATTGTTGGTAATCAGGCCTACTATGGTTACGTCATCTGCAAACTTTATGATTGAGTTGGAGGCGTGTGTGGCCACACAATCATGGGTTAACTGGGATTACAGGAGGTGGTTGAGTACGCACCCTTTTGGGGCCCTTGTGTTGAGGATCAGTGAAGTGGAGGTGTTGTTTCCTACCTTCACCACCTGGGGTTGGCCCGTCAGCAATTAATGACCCAGTTGCACAGGGCGGGGTTCAGACCCAGGGCCCCGAGTTTGATAATGAGCTTGGAGGGTACTATGATGTTGAAGGCTGAGCTATAGTCAATGAACAGCATTCTTACATCTGTATTCCTCTTGTCCGGGTGGGATAGGGCAGTGTGCACTGCAATGGTGATTGCATCGTCTGTGAATCTATTGGGGCGGTGAGCTAATTGAAGTGGGTCTAGGGTTTCAGGTAAGGTAGAGAAGATATGATTCTTAACTAGCCTCTCAAAGCACTTCATGATGAAAGAAGTGAGTGCTACAGGGTAATCAAATCAAATCAAATTTTATTTGTCACATACACATGGTTAGCAGATGTTAATGTGAGTGTAGCGAAATGCTTGTGCTTCTAGATCCGACCATGCAGTAATATCTAACAAGTAATCTAACCTAACAATTTCACAACAACTACCTTATACACACAAGTGAAAAGGAATGAATAAGAATATGTCCATAAAAATATATGAATGAGTGATGGCCGAACTGCTCCCTCTACTGTTTCCTGAAGTCCACGATCATAATAGTCATTTAGTTCAGTTACCTTTGCTTTCTTGGGTAAAGGAACAATGGTGGACATCTTGAAGCAAGTGGGGAAAGCAGATTTGGATAGGGAGAGATTGAATATGTCCACTCCAGCCAGCTGGTCCGCGCATGCTCTGAGGACGCGGCTAGGGAGGCTGTCTGGGCATCACGCTTAAATGTCTTACTCATGTCGGCCACGGAGAAGGAGAGCCCACAGTCCTTGGGAGTGGGACGTGTCGATGGCACTGTGTTATCCTCAAAGCGGGCGAAGAAAGTGTTAAGCTTGTCTGGGAGAAAAATGTTGGTGTCCGCAACGTGGCTGGTTTTCTCTTTATAATCCGTGATTGTTTGCCTTAAGGAGGGAATAAATACACTGTTTGTATTCAACCATATTCCCAGTCAACTTGCCATGGTTAAATGCGGTGGTTCGCGCTTTCAGTTTAGCGCAAATACTGCCATCCATCAACGGTGCATGGTTTGAGTAGGTTTAATAGTCACAGTGGGAACAACATCCCCTATACACTTCCTGATGAACTCAGTCACTGTGTCCGTGTATACATCAATGTTATTTTCTGAGGCTACCTGGAACATATCACAGTCTGCATGATCAAAACAATCTTGAAGCATGGATTCCAATTGTTCAGACCAGAATATTTATTTATTTAATTTATTTAACGAGGCAAGTCAGTTCTTGTTTACAATGACGGCCTACCAAAAGGCAGAAGGCCTCCTGCGGGAATGGGGGCTGGGATTAAAAAGAAAAATATATAAATATAGGACAAAGCACACATCACGACAAGAGAGACAACACAAAACTACAGAAAGAAAGAGAGACCTAAGACAACAACATAGCAAGGCAGTAACACATGACAACACAGCATGGTAGCAACACAACATGACAACAACATGGTAGCAATTACGATAGAGGAAACCAAGCCTGGATTTAACTTTGGCCTGCAGCTTTGATATGTGCAGAGAGAAGGACAGTGTACCATCTAGCCATACTCCCAAGTACTTGTATTATGTGACTACCTCAAGCTCTAAACCCTCAGAGGTAATAATCACACCTGTGGGGAGAAGGGCATTCTTCTTACCAAACCACATGACCTTTGTTTTGGAGGTGTTCAGAACAAGGTTAAGGGTGGAGAAAGCTTGTTGTAGAGCATTTAACACAAAATCCGGGGAGGGGCCAGCTGAGTATAAGACTGTCTCCCGGGTGGCGCAGTGGTCTAGGGCACTGCATCGCAGTGCTAGCTGCGCCACCAGAGTCTCTGGGTTCACGCCCAGGCTCTGTCGCAGCCGGCTGCAACCGGGAGGTCCGTGGGGCGATGCACAATTGTCATAGCGTCGTCCGGGTTAGGGAGGGTTTGGCCGGTAGGGATATCCTTGTCTCAGTATGTAAAAAATGTAATAAAATGTATGCACTCTACTGTAAGCACTCTACTTGTATGCACTCTACTTGAATTTCTATGTTGGTGTGAGTATGGTTCCCAATTGGAGGCAGCTGATGATCGTTGCCTCTAATTGGGGATCATACTTAGTGTGGTCCTTTTCCCACCTGCGTTTGTGGGATATTGTTTTGTTTTGGTTTAGTGCTAGTTGTGCTACGAACTGCTCATTTGTTTATTCTTTGTTGTTTTGAAGGTTCACTTTAATAAATATATGTGGAACTCTACTCACGCTGCGCCTTGGTCCGCTCATTATGTATACGACGAACGTGACAGCTGTTGATGTAAATTGAGAAGAGCGTGAGGCCTAGGATCGAGCCTTGGGGTGCAGGCAGTGGCTGTGACAGCAGATGTTCTGACTTTATACACTGCACTCTTTGAGAGAGGTAGTTAGCAAACCAGGCCAAAGACCCCTCAGTAACACCAATAGTCCTTAGCCGGCCCACAAGATTGGAATGGTCTAACGTATCAAAAGCTTTGGCCAAGTCAATAAAAATAGCAGCACAACATTGCTTAGAATCAAGGGCAATGGTGACATCATTGAGGACCTTTAAGGTTGCAGTGACTCATCCATCACCTGAGCGGAAACCAGATTGCATACCAGAGAGAATACTATAGACATCAAGAAAGCCAGTCAGTTGATTATTGACACGTTTTTCCAACACTTTTGATAAACAGGGTAGCCAATAGAAATAGGCCTATAACAGTTTGGATCAGCTTGATCTCCCCCTTTAAATAAAGGACGAACTGTTGCTACCTTCCAAGCAATGGGAACCTCCCCAGAAAGGAGAGGCGATGATAGGGGCAGCAACCTTAAAGAAGAAATGGTCTAAACCATCTGACCCAGATGTTTTTTGGGTGTCAAGTTTCAGCAGCTCCTTTAGCACCTCGGACTCATTGATAGCCTGCAGGGAGAAACTTTGTAGTGGGGCAGGGGAAAAAGAGGGAGAAGCATCAGGGATAGTCATATTAGAAGAGGTGGGAGATGAGGAATGTTGGACGGGCAAGGAGGCATGGCTGAGTCAAATAGAAATCCTGACTTAATGAAGTGGTGATTAAAGAGCTCAGCCATGTTCTTCTTGTCAGCAACAACCACACCATCAACATTAAGGGACATGGGCAGCTGTGAGGAGGAGGGTTTATTTTCTTTATGGGGGAGTGTTTTTAACAATACCACTGAAAATACTAAAAAAGAAGGTCCAAGCGTTTCGACAGAGGGGATGTCACGAGAATTTTGCTATTTGTCTATTTCCCAGAGGCCGTAAATCTCCGGTTAATAAAGAATTAGACAAAGTCTCAGATTCTGCAATAGATCAATACTTTATTCAGAGAGCGCTCTGTCTTCAAAATGAGAACACAATCTTTTTATAGCACACACACACACACACACATGAACTCACATCAGTAGAAACTCCACCTCTCTTTAGGTGGGCTGTATTTTACCAAAGTTCACATACAGTGGGGCAAAAAAGTATTTAGTCAGCCACCAATTGTGCAAGTTCTCCCACTTAAAAAGATGAGAGAGGCCTGTAATTTTCATCATAGGTACACTTCAACTATGACAGACAAAATTAGGAAAAAAAATCCAGAAAATCACATTGTAGGATTTTTAATGAATTTATTTGCAAATTATGGTGGAAAATAAGTATTTGGTCACCTACAAACAAGCAAGATTTCTGGCTCTCACAGACCTGTAACTTCTTCTTTAAGAGGCTCCTCTGTCCTCCACTCGTTACCTGTATTAATGGCACCTGTTTGAACTTGTTATCAGTATAAAAGACACCTGTCCACAACCTCAAACAGTCACACTCCAAACTCCACTATGGCCAAGACCAAAGAGCTGTCAAAGGACACCAGAAACAAAATTGTAGACCTGCACCAGGCTGGGAAGACTGAATCTGCAATAGGTAAGCAGCTTGGTTTGAAGAAATCAACTATGGGAGCAATTATTAGGAAATGGAAGACATACAAGACCACTGATAATCTCCCTCGATCTGGGGCTCCACGCAAGATCTCACCCCGTGGGGTCAAAATGATCACAAGAACGGTGAGCAAAAATCCCAGAACCACACGGGGGGACCTAGTGAATGACCTGCAGAGAGCTGGGACCAAAGTAACAAAGCCTACCATCAGTAACACACTACGCCGCCAGGGACTCAAATCCTGCAGTGCCAGACGTGGCCCCTGCTTAAGCCAGTACATGTCCAGGCCCGTCTGAAGTTTGTTAGAGAGCATTTGGATGATCCAGAAGAAGATTGGGAGAATGTCATATGGTCAGATGAAACCAAAATAAAACTTTTTGACTCGTCGTGTTTGGAGGACAAAGAATGCTGAGTTGCATCCAAAGAACACCATACCTACTGTGAAGCATGGGGGTGGAAACATCATGCTTTGGGGCTGTTTTTATGCAAAGGGACCAGGACGACTGATCTGTGTAAAGGAAAGAATGAATGGGGCCATGTATTGTGAGATTTTGAGTGAAAACCTCCTTCCATCAGCAAGGGCATTGAAGATGAAACGTGGCTGGGTCTTTCAGCATGACAATGATCCCAAACACACAGCCCGGGCAACGAAGGAGGGGCTTCGTAAGAAGCATTTCAAGGTCCTGGAGTGGCCTAGCCAGTCTCCAGATCTCAACCCCATAGAAAATCTTTGGAGGGAGTTGAAAGTCCGTGTTGCCCAGCAACAGCCCCAAAACATCACTGCTCTAGAGGAGATCTGCATGTAGGAATGGGCCAAAATACCAGCAACAGTGTGTGAAAACCTTGTGAAGACTTACAGAAAACGTTTGACCTCTGTCATTGCCAACAAAGGGTATATAACAAAGTATTGAGATAAACTTTTGTTATTGACCAAATACTTATTTTCCACCATAATTTGCAAATAAATTCATTAAAAATCCTACAATGTGATTTTCTGGATTTTTTTTCTCATTTTGTCTGTCATAGTTGAAGTGTACCTATGATGAAAATTACAGGCCTCTCTCATCTTTTTAAGTGGGAGAACTTGCACAATTGGTGGCTGACTAAATACTTTTTTTGCCCCACTGTACATTGTTTATCACCCTTCTGCAACATGTTTCATCATCTTCTGCAAGCCTAGCCATTTCTAACAGTTTTTTCTCCTCCCTAGGGTGGGGAGGCCTCTTTCCAGTTATTAGTTTCACCGTTATCACAAGTCGACAGTTCAGTTGTCCTTGAATGTCTCAACTATACCTAGCTCATATTGCTTAATAGTAACACAACGGCCTAGTCACACACCTTATTGGATTATGACTCTAACACATTTCATACAATTATATGGTTTCAGGGTGGAATACTTTAGTCATTATCTTAAACATACAAACTATTCTATCAGGGGATCAAGCTGATTCTATACCATTTTACAGAAGCCAGTTCATGAAGGAAGGCTTGCTCATTAAAGTTTTTTAGCAATCGTCTATGACAATTCAGGACAGGTCGTTTCACTGAGCAGCCATTACGAACACAGGCTGTAAAACAGTGATCACTAAGGTCTTTTCAGAAAACACCAGACTGTTACCTATCAGGATTATTTGTGAGGATAACATTGTGGAGAGTAGCCTTTTCTGTGTGTTTGGAGTCGTATCTTGTGGGATTGGTAATAATCTGAGAAATATTTAGGGAGTCCCATTGCTTGAGGACTTGATCAGGTGGTTTAAGCATGTCCAAGTTTAGGTCACCTAGCAGGACAAATTCAGACTTAGTGTAAGGGGCCAGGAGAGAGCTTAGGGCAGGTAGGGTACAGGCCGGTGCTGATGGAGGACGATAGCACCCAGCAACAGTTAACCTCTCTGGGATATGTGGGACGCTAGCGTCCCAACTGGCCAACATCCAGTGAAAATGCAGAGCGCCAAATAAATTACTATAAAAATTTAACTTTGATGAAATCACACATGCAATATACCAAATTAAAGCTACACTTGTTGTGAAACCAGCCAACGTGTCAGATTTCAAAAATGCTTTACGGCGAAAGCAAACAATGCTATTATCTGAGGATAGCACCCAAGAAAAACAAACACAGACCATCATTTCAACCCTCCAGGCGTGACACAACACACAGAAATAAAGATATAATTCATGCCTTTCCTTTGATGAGCATCTTCTGTTGGCACTCCAATATGTCCCATAAACATCACAAATGGTCCTTTTGTTCGATTAATTCCGTCAATATATATCCAAAATGTCCATTTATTTGGCGCGTTTGATCCAGAAAAACACCGGTTCCAACTTGAGCAACGTGACTACAAAATATCTCAAAGGTTACCTGTAAGCTTTGTCCAAACATTTCAAACGACTTTTGTAATACAACTTTAGGTATTTTTTAACGTAAATAATCGATAAAACTGAAGACGGGATGATCTGTGTTCAATACCAGAGGAAAACAAAGTGTAGCGAGCCTCTGTGTAACGCGCCTCTAACAAAGAGTACACTTCCCTCGAGCCTCATTCTGAACAGTGTTACTTCTTCATTTCTCAAAGGAAAAACCTCAACCAATTTCTAAAGACTGTTGACATCCATAGGAACTGCAAGAAGGTCCCTTAGAAATCTGGATTCCCAATGAAAACCCATTGAAGAGAGAATGGAGAACATGAGAGAGAACAAAAAAATCTGAATGGTTTGTCCTCGGGGTTTCGCCTGCCAAATAAGTTCTGTTATAGTCACAGACATTATTCATTATAACAGTTTTAGAAATTTCAGAGTGTTTTCTATCCAAATCTACTAATAACATGCATATCTTAGCTTCTGGGCATGAGTAGCAGGCAGTTTAATTTGGGCACGCTTTTCATCCAAAATTCTGAATGCTGCCCCCTATCCTAGAGAAGTTAACAAAGAGCCAATTGAAAGTATAATGCTTAAATCCAGCAAATCAAATTGTTTGGGGACAGACTTGGTGGAGACAACCAAGCACCGAAGGTGATCATTGGTAAAGATTGCCACTCCCCCACCTTTGGAAGATCTGTCTTGTCAAAAAAGGTTATAACCAGAAAGGTTAACATAAGTATTCAAAACACTCTATAACATGTCTATAAGTAGACATGCAATCAATATTGACTGTAGAGCATATAAAGCACCCACGAGCTACCGGTGACTGAAAACACAATCATCGCGGGATGAACGAGTGACGACATCTGCAAGTGTATACTCGTCAGACGTCATGATACGTCATCAGAAGTGTCCACCTAATTTGGGCTGAGGGGATAGGGTGTCTTTTAAGTGTTTGGACTGCAGACCCTGACTGAGTTCCTTCAAAAAACGTCAACCCTGTATGCTGCTGAAGACGGAAGGTGCCAAATCTGAAGGTGCCAATTGACGTGTGTACCAGTTGAAATGTGGAAGCTATACCATCTGCAGGGACCAGATTTAGTTTGGAACTGGCGAAATGTGTAGAATATAACAGTTGATGATGTGCAGTGCTGTTTCACCCATTTCAGTGCTCCATTTTGTAGCCAGGTGTCACGCCCTGACCATAGAGAGCTTTTTATTCTCTATGTTGGTTAGGTCGGTGTGTGACTAGGGTGGGTTATCTAGGTGATTATATATTCATGTTGGCCTGGTATGGTTCCCAATCAGAGGCAGCTGTTTATCGTTGTCTCTGATTGGGGATCATATTTAGGCAGCCATTTCCCCATTGTGCTTTGTGAGATCTTGTCTATGTTAGTTGCCTGCGAGCACTACATTAGCTTCACGTTTCGTTTTGCGCTTTAACTTCTACTTCATCACCATCCCGGATCCGGGAGCATCCTCATCAGTAAAAAGCTGACTAGCATAGCCTAGCATAGCGCCACAAGTAAATACTAGCATATAAATATCATGAAATCACAAGTCCAATACAGCAAATGAAAGATACACATCTTGTGAATCCAGCCATCATTTCCGATTTTTAAAATGTTTTACAGCGAAAACACAATATGTATTTCTATTAGCTAACCACAATAGCAAAAGACTCAACCTCATATTTTCACCATTTTTTTTACCGCATAGGTAGCTATCACAAAACCGACCAAATAGCGATATAATTAGTCACTAACCAAGTGTAACGGTGTTCCTCCTCCTCTTCATACGAAGAGGAGGAGTAGTGATTTGACCAACGTGCAGCGGGTTGTGAATACATAATGATTTATTTGAAAAAACTAAGACAAACACGAAAAACACTTGATACTTTTACAAAACAACAAACGAAGTAGACAGACCTGGACTACGAACTTATATACAACGAAGAACGAACGAACAAGTACTGATTACAAACAAAACGAACTCACAATACAGTCCCGTATGGTGCAACAAACACTGACACAGGAAACAACCACCCACAAACAAACAGTGTGAAAACACCTACCTTAATATGACTCTCAATCAGAGGAAATGAAAACCACCTGCCTCTAATTGAGAGCCATATTAGGTCACCCTTTAAACCAACATAGAAACAGAAAACATAGACTGCCCACCCAAACTCACGTCCTGACCAACTAACACATACAAAACTAACAGAAAACAGGTCAGGAACGTGACATAACCCCCCCCTCAAGGTGCGAACTCCGGGCGCACCAGCACAAAGTCTAGGGGAGGGTCTGGGTGGGCATCTGACCACGGTGGTGGCTCAGGCTCTGGGCGAGGTCCCCACCCCACCATAGTCAATCCCAGCTTACTTCTCCCCCTCAGAATGACCACCCTCCTATTCCACCCACCTAATATAAGAGGCAACACCAAAATAAGGGACAGCTCCGGGACAAGGTAGCTCAGGACAGAGAGGTAGGTCAGGATAGAGAGGTAGGTCAGGATAGAGAGGTAGCTCAGGATAGAGAGGTAGCTCAGGATAGAGGGGCAACTCCGGACTGAAGGGCAGCTCCGGACAGAGAGACAGCTCTGGACTGAGTGGCAGTTCTGGATACATGGCAGCTCTGGACGCTCATGACTAGCTGACGGCTCTGGACGCTCATGGCTGGCTGACGGCTCTGGACGCTCATGGCTGGCTGACGGCTCTGGACGCTCATGGCTGGCTGACGGCTCTGGACGCTCATGGCTGGCTGACGGCTCTGGACGCTCATGGCTGGCTGACGGCTCTGGACGCTCATGGCTGGCTGACGGCTCTGGACGCTCATGGCTCGTTGACGGCTCTGGCAGATCCTGTCTGGTTGGCGGCTCTGGCAGATCCTGTCTGGTTGGCGGCTCTGGCAGATCCTGTCTGGTTGGCGGCTCTGGCAGATCCTGACTGACGAATGGCTCTAGCGGCTCCTGACTGACTAACGGCTCTGACGGCTCGGGACAGACGGGCGGCTCTAATGGCTCGGGACAGACGGATGACTCAGACGGCGCTGGGGAGACGGATGGCTCAGACGGCGCTGGGGAGACGGATGGCTCAGACGGCGCTGGGGAGACGGATGGCTCAGACGGCGCTGAGGAGACGGATGGCTCAGATGGCGCTGAGGAGACGGATGGCTCAGATGGCGCTGCGGAGACGGATGGCTCTGGCTGATCCTGTCTGGCGGAAGGCTTTGGCTGCTCCTGTCTGGCGGAAGGCTCTAGCGGCTCCTGTCTGGCGGAAGGCTCTGTAGGCTCATGGCAGACGGGCGGCTTTGAAGGCTCAATACAGACGGGCAGTTCATGCAGCGCTTGGCAGACGGACAGTTCAGGCGCCGTTGGGCAGACGGCAGACTCTGGCCGGCTGAGACGCACTGTAGGCCTGGTGCGTGGTGCCGGAACTGGAGGCACCGGACTGGAGACACGCACTTCAAGCCTAGTGCGGGGAGCAGGGACAGGGCACACTGACCTCTCGAAGCGCACTATAGGCCTGGTGCGTGGTACCGGCACTGGTGGCCCCGGGCTGAGTGCACGCACATCAGGACGAGTACGGGGAGAAGGAACAGTGCGTACAGGGCTCTGGAGACGCACAGGAGGCTTAGTGCGTGGTGCCGGAACTGGAGGCACTGGGCTGGAGACACGCACCATAGGAAGAGTGCGTGGAGGAGGAACAGGGCTCTGAAAACCCCCTGGAAGCCTGGTGCGTGGTGTAGGCACTGGTGGTACTGGGCTGGGGCGGGGAGGTAGCGCCGGAAATACCGGACCGTGCAAGCGTACTGGCTCCCTTGAGCATTGAGCCTGCCCAACCTTACCTGGTTGAATGCTCCCCGTCGCCCGACCAGTGCGGGGAGGTGGAATAACCCGCACCGGGCTATGTAGGCGAACCGGGGACACCATGCGTAAGGCTGGTGCCATGTAAGCCGGCCCGAGGAGACGTACTGGTGGCCAGATATGTAGGGCCGGCTTCATGACATCCGGCTCAACGCTCAATCTAGCCCTACCAGTGCGGGGAGGTGGAATAACCCGCACCGGGCTATGCACACGTACAGGAGACACCGTGCGCTCTACTGCGTAACACGGTGTCTGCCCGTACTCCCGCTCTCCACGGTTAGCCTGAGAAGTGGGCGCAGGTCTCCTACCTGCCCTTGGCCCACTACCTCCTAGCCCCCCCCCAAGACATTTTTGGGTAGTACTCACGGGCTTTTCGGGCTTCCGTGCTAGACGCGTCCCCTCATAACGCCGGTTCCTCTCTCCGGTTTCCTCCGCTCTCCGAGCTGCCTCCAGCTGTTCCCATGGGAGGCGATCCTTTCCAGCCAGGATCTCCTCCCATGTGTAGCAACCCTTACCGTCCAAAACATCCTCCCATGTCCATTCCTCCTTCTTGCGCTGTCGTTGCTGTCCGTTAACCCGCTGCTTGATCTGGGTTTGGTGGGTGATTCTGTAACGGTGTTCCTCCTCCTCTTCATACGAAGAGGAGGAGTAGTGATTTGACCAACGTGCAGCGGGTTGTGAATACATAATGATTTATTTGAAAAAACTAAGACAAACACGAAAAACACTTGATACTTTTACAAAACAACAAACGAAGTAGACAGACCTGGACTACGAACTTATATACAACGAAGAACGAACGAACAAGTACTGATTACAAACAAAACGAACTCACGATACAGTCCCGTATGGTGCAACAAACACTGACACAGGAAACAACCACCCACAAACAAACAGTGTGAAAACACCTACCTTAATATGACTCTCAATCAGAGGAAATGAAAACCACCTGCCTCTAATTGAGAGCCATATTAGGTCACCCTTTAAACCAACATAGAAACAGAAAACATAGACTGCCCACCCAAACTCACGTCCTGACCAACTAACACATACAAAACTAACAGAAAACAGGTCAGGAACGTGACACCAAGAAACAACTTCATCAGATGACAGTCTTATAACATGTTATACAATAAATGTGTTTTGTTCGAAAATGTGCAAATTTGAGGTATAAAATCATAGTTTTACATTGCAGCTACAATCACCAATAGCACCGAAGCAGCAAGAATAATTACAGAGAGCAACGTGAAATACCTAAATACTCATCATAAAACATTTATGAAAAATACATGGTGTACAGCAAATGAAAGATAAACATCTTGTGAATCCAGCCAATATTTCAGATTTTTTAAGTGTTTTACAGCGAAAACACAATATAGCATTATATTAGCTTACCACAATAGCCAAACACACAACCGCATTCATTCACCGCAAAGGTAGCGATCGCAAAAAAACAGCAAAAGATATAAAATTATTCACTAACCTTGACCAACTTCATCAGTTGACAGTCCTATAACATCAGGTTATACAATACACTTATGTTTTGTTCGAAAATGTGCATATTTTGAGCTGAAAACCGTGGTTATACATTGTGAAAATGTAGCAACTTTTTCCCAGAATCTCCGGATATATTTCTGACACTCACCTAATCTGACCAAATAACTCATCATAAACTTTACTAAAAAATACATGTAGGACAGCAAATGAAAGATACACTAGTTCTTAATGCAATCGCCGTGTTAGATTTTTAAAAATAACTTTACCATAACAAACAGCTTACGTTATAGCGAGACAGCGCCCGCAATAAGGGCGGAAAATAGAACTAAACATTTTCCACAGAAATACGAAATAACATCATAAATGGTTCCTACTTTTGCTGAGCTTCCATCAGAATCTTGTACAAGGAGTCCTTGGTCCAGAATAATCGTTGTTTGGTTTGAGAATGTCCTCTTCTCCTGTCGAATTAGCAACCATAGTTAGCCATGTGGCGCAAACGTGCCCAACTTCACCTGACGCAAAGAAAAGAAAATTCCAAAACTCGTAATAAACGTTCAATAAACTGATACAACTCGGTTGAAAAAAACTACTTTATGATGTTTTTATCACATCTATCAAATAAAATCAGAGCCGGAGATATCTACCGTGTATACCGAAAGGTTTTCAGAAGGCAATCTGGGGTTCCTTCTCGCGCCTTCGAAGACAATGAAATTTCCAGACACGTCATTCCAAAAGCTCTTGTTCGACCTCAGATCAAGCTAGACACCCCATTCCACCTCCCACTGCCTGTTGACATATAGTGGAAGGCGTATGAAGTGCATGTATATCCATAGATTTCAGGCAAATTAATAGGAAGGCCCTGGAACAGAGCCTCGATTTCAGATTTTTCACTTCCTGTCAGGAAGTTTGCTGCAAAATGAGTTCTGTTTTACTCACAGATATAATTCAAACGGTTTTAGAAACTTGAGAGTGTTTTCTATCCAATAGTAATAATAATATGCATATTGTACGAGCTAGAATAGAGTACGAGGCAGTTTAATTTGGGCACAATTTTTTACAAAGTGAAAACAGCGCCCACCTATTGTGAAAATGTTTACTTTGAGTTTCACTTCAAAATAAAGAGGATGGAACCATACCACGCTGCATCTTGGTCCACTCATTATAACGATTGTGATAGAAGATCCCACCACAAACGGACCAAGTAGTGGCCAGGAGGAGCAGACATCCTGGACATGGGAGGATATCTTGGACGGTAAGGGATCCTGAACGTGGGAGGAGATCCTGGCAGGAAAGGATCGCCTTCCATGGGAGCAGACGTAGGCAGCGAGGGAGGAACAACGACAACACCGGGGTTCGCGGCCACGACGGAAGCCCGAGAGGCAGCCTCAAAAAAAAATGGGGGGGGGGCACACAGTGTGGTTGGCGGAGCCAGGGTTTGAACCAGAGCCAACTCCCCGTACTCACCGTGGGGAGCGTGTGACCGGTCAGGCACCATGTTTTGCGGTGATACGCACTGTGTCTCCAGTGCGCATCCACAGCCCGGTGCGTTCTGTGCCAGCTCCTCGCACTTGTCGTGCTAAAGTGGGTATCTGTCCAGGACGGGTTGTGCCGGCTCAGCGCTCCTGGTCTCCAGTACGCCTCCAGGGTCCAGTACATCCTGCGCCGGCTCTACGCACTGTGTCCCCAGTGCGCCTTCACAGCCCAGTGCGTCCTGTGCCAGCTTCCCGCACTTGCCGTACGGAGGTAGTCATTTGTCCAGGACGCGTTGTGCCAGCTCTACGCTCCAGACCTCCAGTGCGCCTCCCCAGTCCAGGACGTCCTGTGCCTGCTCCTCGCGCTCGCCCTGAGGTGCGTGTCACCAGCCCGGTACCACCAGTGCCGGCCCCACGTACCAGGCTTCCGGCGACAGTTCCTAGTCCAGAGCTTCCGGAAACAGTTCCCAGTCCAGAGCTTCCGGCGACAGTTCCCAGTCCAGAGCTTCCGGTGACGTTTCGCAGTCCGGAACCTCCTGAGACGGTCCGCAGTCCGGAACCTCCTGAGACGGTCCGCAGTCCGGAACCTCCTGAGACGGTCCACAGTCCGGAACCTCCTGAGACGGTCCACAGTCCGGAACCTCCTGAGACGGTCCGCAGACCGGAACCTCCTGAGATGGTCCACGGTCTGGAACCTCCTGAGACGGTAAACGGTCCGGAACCACCAGCGACGGTCGGCAGCCCAAAGCCTCTAGCGACGGTCTGCGGTCCAGAGCCTCCAGCGACGGTCTGCGGTCCAGAGTCTCCAGCGACGGTCTGCGGTCCAGAGCCTCCAGCGACGGTCTGCGGTCCAGAGTCTCCAGCGACGGTCTGCGGTCCAGAGTCCCCAGCAACGGTCCGCAGTCCAGAGCTTCCTGCGACGGTCGGCAGTACAGAGCCTCCAGCGACGGTCGGCAGTCCAGAGCCTCCAGCGACTGTCGGCAGTCCAGAGCCTCCAGCGACGGTATGCAGTCCAGAGCCTCCTGTGAGGGTTCCCAGTCCGGAGCCTCCGGCGACAGTCCACGGTCCGGAGTCCCCGGCGACGATCCCCGCATCAGAGCCGCCACTGAAGATGACGTATCCGCGAGCGGAGTGGGTACTTCGCCCTGCACCGGAGCCACCCCCGACGGTAGATGCCCACCCGGACCCTCCCCTATTGAGTCAGGTTTTGCGGTCGGGGTCCGCACCTTTGGGGGGGGGGGTACTGTCACGCCCTGACCATAGAGAGCTTTTTATTCTCTATGTTGGTGTAACGAACGTCATCAGGAGAAGGAGAAGACCAAGGTGCAGCGTGATACGTGTTCATATTATTTATTCGAAACTGAACACTGAATACAAAATAACAAAAGGAATAACCGGAACAGTTCTGCAAGGTGCAACAAACACTAAACAGAAAATAACCACCCACCACTAACAGTGGGAAAACAGGCTACCTAAGTATGGTTCTCAATCAGAGACAACGATAGACAGCTGCCTCTGATTGGGAACCATACCAGGCCAAAACATAGAAATACAAAACCTAGACATACAAACATAGAATGCCCACCCACATCACACCCTGATCAACAAAAAAAATTGAAACATACAAAGCAATCTACGGTCAGGGCGTGACAGTTGGTTAGGTCGGGGTGTGACTAGGGTGGGTTATCTAGGTGATTATATATTTATGTTGGCCTGGTATGGTCCCAATCAGAGGCAGCTGTTTATCGTTGTCTCTGATTGGGGATCATATTTAGGCAGCCATTTCCCCATTGTGCTTTGTGGGATCTTGCTATGTTAGTTGCCTGCGAGCACTACATTAGCTTCACGTTTCGTTTTGCGCTTTATTGTTTTCTTTGAGTTTCCCTTCAAAATAAAGAGGATGGAACCATACCACGCTGCATCTTGGTCCACTCATTATAACGATCGTGATAGAAGATCCCACCACAAACGGACCAAGCAGCGTGGCCAGGAGGAGCAGACATCCTGGACATGGGAGGATATCTTGGACGGTAAGGGATCCTGGTCGTGGGAGGAGATCCTGGCAGGAAAGGATCGCCTTGGTCCACTCATTATAACGATCGTGACACCAGGCCCATTGTTCTGTTTTTAATTATTAGGTTAAAATAATTCCCTGATCGATTGTAATTTATGTTAATAATATTAATAATACAATATTTTACTTGTGTTACTGTGCTAGAATCGGCTTTCTATTTCGCAACAAAGCCTCCTTCACTCACGCCGCCAAACTTACCCTAGTAAAACTGACTATCCTACCGATCCTCGACTTCGGCGATGTCATCTACAAAATAGCTTCCAATACTCTACTCAGCAAACTGGATGCAGTCTATCACAGTGCCATCCGTTTTGTTACCAAATCACCTTATACCACCCACCACTGCGACCTGTATGCTCTAGTCGGCTGGCCCTCGCTACATATTCGTCGCCAGACCCACTGGCTGCAGGTTATCTATAAGTCTATGCTAGGTAAAGCTCTGCCTTATCTCAGTTCACTGGTCACGGTAACAACACCCACCCGTAGCACACGTTCCAGCAGGTATATCTCACTGATCATCCCTAAAGCCAACACCTCATTTGGCCGCCTTCCCTTCCAGTTCTCTGCTGCCAGTGACTGGAACGAATTGCAAAAATCGCTGAAGTTGTAGACTTATTTCCCTCACCAACTTTAAACATCAGCTATCTGAGCAGCTAACCGATCGCTGCAGCTGTACATTGTCCATCTGTAAATAGCCCAGCAAATCTACCTACCTCATCCCCATATTGTTTTTATTTACTTTTCCGCTCTTTTGCACACCAGTATCTCTACTTGCACATCATCATCTGCTCATTTATCACTCCAGTGTTAATCTGCTTGTAACGATTGTCTACTTCTTCCTCCTCCTCGGACGAGGAGAGGAGAGAGGGATCGGAAGACCAATGTGCAGCGAGGTATGATGACATAATGATTTATTAACTGAAGTCAAAGACGAACACGAAAAACACTTGGAAAATTACAAAACAACAAACGAACGTAGACTGACCTAAAACATGTGAACATACATATAACGAAGAACGCACGAACAGGTACACGACTACAAACAAACGATACAGTCCCGTGTGGTAACATATACGACACAGGAGACAACCACCCACAACAAACAAAGTGAAACAACCTCCCTATATATGGTTCTCAATCAGAGGAAAACGTAAAACACCTGCCTCTGATTGAGAGCCATACAAGGTCAATTAAACTTGACACTTAACATAGAACAAACACAGACTGCCCACCCAGCTCACGTCCTGACCCACTAAACACAACTATACAAAAGGAAAACAAGGTCAGGAACGTGACACTGCTAAATTGTAATTATTCGCTCCTATGGCCTATTTATTGCCTACCTCCTCATGCCTTTTGCACAAACTGTATATAGACTTTATTTTTTTCCTACTGTGTCATTGACTTGTTTATTGTGTTATTGGCTTGTTTATTGTTTATTCCATGTGTAACTCTGTGTTGTTGTCTGTGTCACACTGCTTTGCTTTATCTTGGCCAGGTCGCAGTTGTAAATAAGAACTTGTTCTCAACTAGCCTAACTGGTTAAATAAAGGTCCAGAGCGTAGTCGACAACCTAATAACATCTCAACAGGTCCAGTGTGGAGCGTAGTCGACAACCTAATAACATCTCAACAGGTCCAGTGTGGAGCATAGTCCACAACCTAGCATTTCAGCAGGTCCAGTGTGGAGCGTAGTCTACCACCTAATAACATCTCAACAGGTCCAGTGTGGAGCGTAGTCTACCACCTAATAACAACTCAACAGGTCCAGTGTGGAGCGTAATCTACCACCTAATAACATCTCAACAGGTCCAGTGTGGAGCGTAGTCTACCACCTAATAACATCTCAACAGGTCCAGTGTGGAGCGTAGTCTACCACCTAATAACAACTCAACAGGTCCAGTGTGGAGCGTAATCTACCACCTAATAACATCTCAACAGGTCCAGTGTGGAGCGTAGTCGACAACCTAATAACATCTCAACAGGTCCAGTGTGGAGCATAGTCCACAACCTAGCATTTCAGCAGGTCCAGTGTGGAGCGTAGTCTACCACCTAATAACATCTCAACAGGTCCAGTGTGGAGCGTAGTCTACCACCTAATAACATCTCAACAGGTCCAGTGTGGAGCGTAGTCTACCACCTAATAACAACTCAACAGGTCCAGTGTGGAGCGTAATCTACCACCTAATAACATCTCAACAGGTCCATTGTGGAGCGTAGTCTACCACCTAATAACATCTCAACAGGTCCATTGTGGAGCGTAGTCTACCACCTAATAACATCTCAACAGGTCCATTGTGGAGCGTAGTCTACCACCTAATAACATCTCAACAGGTCCAGTGTGGAGCGTAGTCTACCACCTAATAACATCTCAACAGGTCCATTGTGGGGCGTAATCTACCACCTAATAACATCTCAACAGGTCCAGTGTGGAGCGTAGTCTACCACCTAATAACATCTCAACAGGTCCAGTGTGGAGCGTAGTCTACCACCTAATAACATCTCAACAGGTCCAGTGTGGAGCGTAGTCTACCACCTAATAACATCTCAACAGGTCCAGTGTGGAGCGTAGTCTACCGCCTAATAACAACTCAACATGTCCAGTGTGAAGCGTAGTCTACCACCTAATAACATCTCAACAGGCCCAGTGTGGAGCGTAGTCTACCACCTAATAACATCTCAACAGGTCCAGTGTGAAGCGTAGTCATTCAATGGCTTTTCTCGGGAGACACCATCTGTGGAACTGCCTTCATTTCATTGAAAAGAGACAGTAAAGGTTTATGACCTGTACATATGGTAAATTTCCTGCCATATATGTATTTGTGGAACCTTTTCTATCTACAAACAGCCCTCTTACAAGAATGATGCCAAAAAACTGTCCTGAAGGGATAGGGAGAAGAGATAGAGCGGGAGAAGGAGAAGTATGTTACAGGAATCAAACAAGACAAGAGCAAGATAAAATATAAACATTTGGAATAATGGAATATTGAAGGTGGGAAAGCGGGAGTGAAAATAACTCTCCCAGTGTTTTGAGACTGTCTCTCCATTCTATGTTTTAGCTAGAGCAGTCAGCAATGGATGGGTGGATACCATAGACAACTTTGTCCAGCCCTGTAAACTACCACAAAGGAATCCTACAAGAGGAGGGCTGCTTCTGGAATGGATTAGATAATAAACCAGGAAAACGAGTGCCCAAAGTAGGAAGGGCTGCGAAGACTCGAGGGTATCATAGCAAAATTTAAGACGACATATTCGAACCAGAGGTCATGGAGCCAAAAGCTGGCATTGGTGCTGAGGTGTCCCTGCTGTGTGTATAAGCGAAGGCCAAGGTGGAGCTCGTGAGTGCATCGGCGTCCGCCGGGCCATTGAAGATCAAGACAGGTGTGGCCGCTGACACTGGCTGTCACGGCCGTCAATAGAAGTAGACCAAGGTGCAGTGTAGTGAGCGTACATAATCCTTTATTTATTATGACACCGACAAAAACAATAAACAATCCAAAACAACCGTGAAGCTAAAGAGCTATGTGCCACAAACAAAGTTAACCTCCCACAAAGACAGGTGGGAAAAAGGGATACCTAAGTATGGTTCTCAATCAGAGACAACGATAGACAGCTGTCCCTGATTGAGAACCCTACCCGGCCAAAACATAGAAATACAAATAATAGAACTAAAGAACGTAGAATACCCACCCCAAATCACACCCTGACCAAACCAAATAGAGACATAAAAAGAATCTCTAAGGTCAGGGCGTGACACTGGCGTTGAGTTCGGTCAGACTGGGATCAATATCGAGGTGTTGGGAACTTTCCTATACGCTAGCTAGTAAGCACAATTCTTTAAATACAGCTTTCAATGGCTTTTCAACCCAAAATATGTATTTTCAACATCTTTTTCTCATTTTCAGGTACTCTCATGCGTGTGTGTCAGACCTGGCACCTATGGAACGTCGTTTGGGTCTTTCAGCACGTGGTCAAAAAGCAATCTTTTTAATGCTACATGTGTAAAGTAAACAGGTGCAGGCGCTAAATTAATGCGTGCATGCTCTAAACTAACGCATGCAGTGTTAAATTAACATCTTCACGCGCTAAATCAATGCCTACATGCTTCAAATAAGCGAGTGCAAATGTGCTAAATAAACGGCTGCAAGCGGTCCTGCACACGTCAAATTAACGCCTACAGCTGCTAAATATACACCTACACACGCTAACTTAACGCGTTCTTTAATATGCTAATTTCACCAGCCAATTCCCCTAGCTCCTCCTTTCATTAAATTGGTGTACAGTCAGTTTGATGCAACAACTCCACAATTGAAGATGGCGAGAAGGAACTTCCATATCCGCTGCAAACAGACCCTAAATGACTGCTCTCGGCTTCTGCTCTCCGATAATCCTGGACTTGATGCCCTTCAGTCCACGTTAACAAGGTTGATTCTTTTTAAATACCATTATTACTTATTCATGAAGTTGATCTGCTAGCTAACAGTGTTAGTAACGCAGAGGACGGATCTGTGTATGGCTATGCAGCTATGTTGGAGGCTCAGACACTGAGACAGCAGTGCAAGTAACTTAGGCCTATGTGTCGCTAATATTGTAAGTCTGATTACACCAAGGGAGTATTTTATATTTAGCTAGTATATGTAGAATATATATTTTGTTTTAATGAATGCTGGTATTTAAATGGCTGGATTGCTAAATGAGTTACTAGCTGCACACCCCGGCAATAGCCACAGTGAACGGCGCCGTCTTGTAATACTTTTACAGCCCTGCTAGTTACATAAAGGTGACTTTTTATCGAGGAGTACTGACGTCAAACATGTTTTTGTATTTTTAGGCAAAACAAAAACTTCAGGCAGGCAGGCTGGCTGGTTAGCTATAATCGCAATGCTACCTAGCCTTAGCCGCGCTAGCTCGCGATTAGCATGAAAACATTTACTAAGTTAATTTGACCTAAGACAACCCTGTAAAAACTTTGCTAATATCTGCAACATATCAGCTTTCCAACAGCACAGATATTACTTTTGAATACCCTTTGAAATATGAATATTTCATCTAAGCCTATGATGTAGAAATTAACAACTTCAGACATACACCAGGAACGTTAACGTTTGTACTATGGCACTGTTTGAACAGGAATCGCAGTCCCATCCATGGTCTCTATTGTCACAAAACTATCGTCTTGCAGAATGGAAACCATGCAGAGGAGCCTTGAGTGGGCTAAGGGGAGGCTGATAAATGTTGGGTGTGGTTGGGTTTACTGTTGGTTTTTTTTGTGTGTTTTTTTCACTCTTCGTTCTCCTGCTGCCCATTCTATTCGTTCTTGGTCAACATTTCTATTTATGTCTTGGCTTTAAAATCCAATATTATAAAAACATTACTTGGTGTCACGAATACCACCGAAGGTGGCTCCCCTTCCTGTTCGGGTGGCGCTCGGCGGTCGTCGTCGCCGGTCTACTAGCTGCCACCGATCCCTTTTTCCTTTTCGTTTGTTTTTGTCTAATTGTTTTCACCTGTTCCTTGTTGGGGGTTTTGGGATGGGTGTTATTTAAGTTCGTTTAGCCCGCTGGTGTTTGTGCGGGCTTGTTGTTATTTTGACGTTAGTGGTGTTTGTGTACTTTTGGGTTTTCGCTGTCCGGTATTTTGGTAACTGTGGTTTTGGGTTTGTTGCACCTGTGTTTTGGGCTTCACCCATGTTTGTAACTGGTTACTGTGCTAAAGGACATTAAAGCGTTTTTTCCCGTCAACCTTCTGCTCTCTGCGTCTGACTCCACACCCATCACTCTCCAGACGTTACACTTGGCCACAATTTGTGACAGTTACTATAATTTAAAAGTGTTTTTGGAATGAGGGGGGTGGGCTGTGTCACAATACATTAAGTAGCCTAAACACAATGTAGTATTGTTACAGCCAGTTCCGGTTACCGGGCTCCTCAGACTTGGAGAGGAGCTAGGTGCACCTTGTTATGCCATCGATCAAGAGCAACTGAGGTTTCTGATGTCCAGTGCTTTCAGTGTGCCTCAGATGGCAGATATTCTACATGTGTCCCGATCGACAGTCAAACGTTGTCTAAGGTCAGTTTGCTTAGGAGTAATGCTATAAACTACAGACTTTAGATGCATGGTTTCCAGTTTCTTACCAATCAAACAATTTAGAAGGACTAGAATCAAGACAGGACTTTAAAATGACTATGATGATATGCATTACCTCATCCCTGTCCATTGTTACTCTTTTTCCCAGACACTTCAATCTGTCACATGACCCATTATATTCTGACATGTCAGACTTGGCTCTGGATGAAAATATTAAGGACTTGGTGGCTGGGAACGACAAACGTGGACCGGAGGCTGTTAGATCACAATTAAGGGCTCTGGGTGCAGAGACGCAGAGTGAGGGACAGCATGCTTCGTGTTAACCCAGAGCCAGGTCGCAGAGGCTGCATAGAAGGTCATACCGTGTTGCTGGACCAAACTCGTTTTGGCACCTTGATGGAAACCACAAACTGATTTGGTAGATGTATCTTTGTGATAGACACAATTATCTATATCACTGGTGAGAAGTTGTACATTGTAATATCTCAAATTGTTCATCAACAACTTGTTCATCAACAACTAACAGTTCAGTAAGCAATGGCACTTGATACCATATGTCACTCATGTGGATAATAATTGTTTTATTGCATTTCTGCTACTTCTGTGATTGATAGAATATCTGCATCATGAAATTAACAAACATGCTTATATTGAGGACATACGGAGGCAAAAACAGTTGGAGCAAAGTATTTATGCCTAAGTGTGAACCACAGGAGAATCTGTCCTCTTGACCCATCAAGATAAACGTGGTTATTTTTCCAATTGAAGTAGATATTGTAATCACACATCTTCCGCTGCAGGAAACAGTCTAGAACAAAACCTTGTTGTAGCCTTTAGACGGCTAACGGAAGTACTTATAGTTGTGATCCGTGGTAGACTGTTCATTAACATTGTTCCACATTTTGGATTTTAATTTAATATTTGGTCTGCTGCTTTGTTATATACTGCAGGAACCTGATGCAGCATTTAAGTGGTAAAGGAGGATGGTGATGTTTGTATATTTAATGTGTCTTCAGCTTTTGTATCAACCAGTGCTGTATTTTCTGATTTAGGTGGAGTCATACATGGTGGCATTGATGGGTACAGCCATCTCGTTGTTTCTCCGTGCTTCCAGCAACAATCGCATCAGTACTGTAATGGATTGCTTCATGAATGCTGTCTCCTATCACGATCGTTGAAAGATGGATTGGACCAAGGTGCAGCGTGGTAAGCGTACATCTTACTTTATTAGATGAAAAAAAAATATATATATAAACGAACGTAACGTTCTGCAGGCTACACAGTAACTATACAAAATCAAGATCCCACAATCTAAGGTGGGAAAAATTGCTGCCTAAGT